>NW_028251647.1:0-70272 GCF_964263255.1 Lissotriton vulgaris | reverse complement strand
TCCAGAAATTAAGTTTTTGTACTGTCCAACAGAGAATTGTACAATCTTTTGAATGCCATCAGTGTCCTAAATGTAGAAAGTGGTAGAGAGACAAAATATCAAAATAAAAATATCGATATACAATAATATTGATGTTTTAATTTCGATGAATATCGATGTGCAATAATATCGATAGACAGAATATCGATATTAAGGTATGTATGTATAATTTTGTATTGTGTTATGTATTTTATTATGTTGTTTATATGTTTGTTAAACATGTTTTTTAATGTATGTTTAAAAATTAGTAATTTTGTTTACATTTTGCGTTTTAGTATCAGAGCGGGTTGTGGGTTTATAGGGGAATAGTGTGGGAAGTAATTTAATTATAAGTAATTAATATTTTTAAAAAATATATTTTTTTGTTTAATAAATAATAATTAATTAATAATTAATTGGTAATTAATTATTATTAATTAGTTAATTAAATTAATTAGAGTTAATCTAGTAATATTTATTATTTATTGTTATTGTTAATTAATAACTAATTGGTAATTAATTATTATGAAGTGATTAAATGACACATTTTTTTTATGTGGTTTATTTATGTGTAGTGGATACTGTGTTTATAGGGGAATAGGGTGTGACATAATTAAATTAAATTAATTAAAGAGATTGTATTTATTTATTGGTACTTATTGTTAATTAATTGTTAATTAATTAATTGGTAATTCGTTTTTTTATTATTTCGTAATATTAATTATAAATAATTTATTAATAAATATTGTTTATTCTTGTAAACATCTTGTTAATTAATTATTAACTGGTAATTAATTATTACTTGGTAATTAATATGTGTTAATTAGCTAATTTATAATTACATCAATGTAAAATTATTAATTGGTATTAATTGATTAATTGATATTTAGATTAATTGAGTTTTTTTGTATGTGTAGTGTGTTGTGTGTTAAAGAGGGAGTAGTGTGGGAAGTAATTTTTACACTCATGCAATCAAACGCTTTCCCTACTTTTGCACCCTTTGGAGTGGGAAAAGTAATTTTTACCCCTACGCTATCCAACGCTTTCCCTACTGTTGCACCCTTTGGAGTGGGAATAGTAATTTTTACCACTAGGCTATCCAACACTTTCCCTACTGTTGCATTCTCTGGAGTGGGAATAGTAATTTTTACCCCTACGCTATCCAACGCTTTCCCTACTGTTGCACCCTTTGGAGTGGGAATAGTAATTTTTACCCCTACGCTATCCAACGCTTTCCCTACTGTTGCACCCTCTGGAGTGGGAATAGTAATTTTTACCCTTACGCTATCCAACGCTTCCCCTACTGTTGCACCCTCTGGAGTGGCAATAGTAATTTTTACCCCTACGTTATCCAATGCTTTCCCTACTGTTGCACTCTCTGAAGTGAGAATAGTAATTTTTACCCCTACGCTATCCAACGCTTTCCCTACTGTTGCACTCTCTGGAGTGGGAATAGTAATTTTTACCCCTACGCTATCCAACGCTTTTCCTACTGTTGCAATATGTGGAGTAAGTTCATATTTACATTTATATGTAGAGTTTTTAATTTATTTTAAATGAATATGTATTAGTTATTATTTTTTAAACGTTTTAATGTTTATATTAATATTTTGTTAAATTATTTGTATTTTTTAATTATTTTTACATTATTATTAATACATTTAAAAAAACAATACATTTTATTTGAGTTTAGAAAGCTTTATCGTGCAAGATAAACCAAGTAAAACATCATTACAGTATCACAATCAATAAAAGAAAAAGGCAAAGAAAGGAAATGGCAATTGTGATGTCCCTGTAGCAAGCAAAGTCCAACTACAATACCTGGACTTTGCTTGCTGCAAGACATGCCCTACCAAGTGGTGGTAACCCAGTTCCAGTACCTTGGAAGTGGGTATAGAGTGCTGCTTCAATCAGAACCCATGCATTCTCATTGGAACTAGTGCATATTTGCTTTTGCCTGAGTCAGAACGAGTTCATCATTCTCATTGCGTGGCAGGGAACTGGCACAATACCTTCGGGACCAGTAAATTGCTTTCAGAATCAACGCATTGCTTATTGCGAAGCAGCAGTAGAGCATCACATTTGGAACCAGTGCTTCTCGCTTAGAACCAGCGCTTCTCACTCAACACCAACTGAAAAATGGATCATGACAGCTTTACACTGTAATAAGGAGCATTGACAAACTTCATCACAGGTAATACAACAAGAATAAAGATTTGCTCATGGAATATAAATGGGATTTGTAAAAAGCTAATTGATGCTCAAATACATGGATTACCAAATAACAGTCAAATATTACTACTGCAGGAAACATGGGCATGTTAAAATACTACAAGGGAAACTTTGAACCTGCAATTAAATACCAGAAATGTGATCGTCCTTGTGATGGGCTAGCAACGCTCGTACGGATTGAACTAGAACTAAAACACGATCAAATACAGACGAATAATTCAAATCTGCTTGCGGTAAAGCAAAATTGTTGTAAATGAAGACTCCACATCTGGTAAGTTGATTTGGCAGGTTTAATACAGAACGAGGCAGAGAACAGCAGTACATGAACTCGACGCCTGCTGACCAGTCACCAACTGTTCAAGCAGAACCCTGAATCACATGAAACAAGATAGTGTTATAGAACAGAGATAGAGCATAGAGACGGAAGAGAATCATAGAGAGGGAAAAGATCATAAGAACAGCATAAATCTACAACACATCTCCCTTCTTTGCAAAACAAGGAAAATAAGCATCAATTGCAAATGTAGTCATTTAAATATCCTGGAGGATTACGATACCTTAGAGACTTAGGGGCCAGAGGAGTAGGGGAATCTTGAGAAGGAGGGGAATCTTGAGAAGAAGTAGAATCAGTGAGGGTGCCACGAAAGCTGGTAAGACCAGAGTCCGAGACATCACCAGCACCGTCATGCATCCTGTCAGAGGGAGAAGAGAATGAAGCAGGTGCCTCAGATTCCTCTAGCGAAGAAGCTAACATGTAACCACTACCCCTCTCTTCATATAAATCAACATTTTGATTGTCAGTAACAGTGCGAGAAAGTGAAGCAATTTTTTTCTCATACAAAGCAACCCTCCTCAAGTTCCATTTTTCTCCATTTTCAAGTACAACATAAAGTTGAAATACAGCTTTCACACGAAAAGGACCCCTGAACTTCGTCAAACCCCTAGAAACACCTCCAGGTTTGACTTTCACTAGATCCCCTTTAGAAATGTTACCCCTGACATGAGTGAGTTGTGGATCTTGAGAGTCACCAAATAGATTTTTAATCCAAGAGGGGACCAATTTCCTACCAGGAACCCTTCCACGCATGAGTTCAAATCGAGACTTGGACATGCCACTATGAACCATGGTCCGATAAGCACTCAACATCTCTTGAACAAGTTCCAAAACATTCCCTTTGTCCCTTTTTTTTTAATATAAAGAAGGATCGATCCAATAAATCTTGATTAAGGTTCTTTATTAGATGACATAACCCGGTATAGAAGAAGTGCGGCGCTGCCGCTGACAGCTCTCTCGTAACGGTATGAGGCTCCTGTGCTTCTCATTCTCATACTTTCAATTAATAACACTTACCAACAACTAAGCGCGACTAGCGCTGGAACAGGAACCACCCTGCACGAGTTGAGCTCGAGCCAGAAACCATCATGGCTCGAGACACAACACTTCTCCCCCCCTTATAACACAATAAAAAAAATGAATAAAAAAAAAAAACGAATAAAGCTTGTAAAAACAGGACATACAAAACTCTAATTTTAGTCAACATATATATACCTCCAAAACAGACCTCCAAGAAAGAGATGTGTGCTGCTCTTAATGATTTTCTTCTGGACCAAATGTTGGAATAGCCCTTAGCTGATTACATCGTAACAGGGGATTTTAATATAAACTTGCTAATACCCTTTGCGCGGGATGAATTTGTTCAGTCACAAAATCAACAATGGGAAATCCTGGAACCAACATTGAAACCTAGAACAACTAATAAACAAACTAGAATGGGGAGAAATTTTGTAATGGACATGGAAGCACTGGGACTCAACGGACAGTCCACCTGCTTGTTCATTCCATTCAAGTATTGGTAATTCGTGCATTGATTACACATTTACATCACTGTGTACTTTCAACAAAGTGACAACATACCTTCTGAATAAAGTCCTGGAGAGTGATCATAGTCAACAAAATACTGAGATAAAGCTTTCCTGTCCAAAATTTCAAAAGTATCAAACAATGCAAGGCCAGACCTGTACCTTCAGGAAACTTATATGGAAACCCCATAATGCGGAGGAGATCATGGCGAACGCGAAACATCTAGTTGAAAAATGTTTTACAGAAACAATGATGAGAACAGTAACGGACCAATTGGATAAATTTACAGAGAAGATAGTGAGTGATAATGAAAAAACATCTTGCACTCAAAAAAGAAAAACTGCCCAGAATGAATTATGTGAACCTAACATCTACCTTATGTACACTGTAAGAAAACTTAGATGTACAACAAATAGACTAAGGAAACAGTTAATTAAGTCTCCGTATAATGAGGAAATATGGGCACTATTAAAAAACATAAATTACAATCTGAGGAAACTAATATGGAATGAAAAAAACAAAGCCAGGCAAGATCTGTGGACAAAATTCTTCCACGCAAGTACTTTAACAAACTCACAGGAGTTCTGGAAATTAATTAACGGTCTAGCTAGACCAAACTAACAGGCTCTAGGGTCAGTTTTATCTGAAGAAGAATGGGTTACGTTTCTTTTAAAACGTCTAAACCCAGAAATCCCAAAATATAATCAATGTACGAATCTGGATAAGACAATAAAAGTTGACCTGGAAGGCGACTGTGAAATATATAACTAACTCACAGGTGGCCAAGTTGATAAAGAAACAGAAGGATGGGGCCCCTGGTCCCAATGGTATTCCGTTTTCATTATACAAGAAAGCACCAGATTTTTGGTCTACCTACCTGACCAATCTCTTTAATGAGGTGGTTCGGAGTGGAGTAATTTCAAATTCGTGGAAAGGATCGCTAATAACACCAATCTTTAAGAGAGGAAGTTGGCAAATGCCGGAAAACTACTGGCTAATTACCTTGCAAGATACAGATGCAAAATTGTTTGCTAGGATTTTATTGGTGATACTAACTGATTGGGCAAAAGAGAACCAGATATTGCCCCTGAACCAAACAGGCTTTATCTACAAATATACTAACATTTTCGGTATTAATTGATAAGGCAAGATTAGTAAAACTACCCTTATACCTGAGTTTCGTAGATTTCAAATCTGCTTTTGACTGTGTTGACAGAGCGGTACAAAAGGGGGTGGTGATGGACGGAGCATCTGAACCAATCAAACACTCACACCCAGTCAACAGATCTGGGTTTAATCCATCACCGTTCTTTAGCCCACTCTGCCACCCCAGTTCAGACATGGCCATATGCAAATCAGTCTGACCCTGTGCCTCATGGGAACAGTCCAGCCCGAACTGCCAAGCCATGCCTTCCCTGGGCGGGAAACAAGATTCCGAGGGCCGGTTTCTGGCATTTCAGCCGTCTTCAGCCCGGCTTGCTTGAATCCAGTGGCAAAGTGAGCTGATTTGCATATGGCCATGTCTGAACTGGGGTGGTGTGGAGTGCAAAAAAAACATTCACCCCAGATCTCTCTACTGGGGTGAATGTATGACATTGTTCTGCATTCTGTCCATCAGCTGAGAGCATTTGTGGGCTAAATTAAAAAAACAAGGAATTCTGTTTGCTTTGCTGCTTTGCTAAAAATTATCAGGCTTCTGCACTCAGAAACTTGGGTTAGGGAAAGGATTGGTGGCGGAAGCATACTAACCAATGAAATTCCTACAACAAGTGGTCTTAAACAAGGTTGCGTTTTGGCCCCCTTACTTATCAATTTATTTTTAGCTGATCTCTCTACTATGTTGAACGAAATAAATTCACATGCTCCAAGATTAGCATACAAACATATATCCAATTTGTTGTATGCTGATGATGTCATACTCTTAAGTCACACCAAAATTGGAATGCAACAATTAATTGACGGCATTTTTAAATATTCAAGAACAAATGGTATGGTAATAAACGAAGCAAAGACCAAAGTAATGGTTATTACAAAAAATGTGCGTCTTAAATTTATACATAAATGGTTTTTGGAACACAAAGAACTGGAACAAGTTGCTATTTATAAATACCTTGGCATTATTTTTAACGAGAATGGAAACTTCTTGCCACAAAAACAGGATATTACAAGGAAAGCAAACACCCTTGTTTCAGCATTTAGAATCATTCAGAAAACCATAGGGGAACTGTCGTATCACCCTTTCCTAAAAATAATCACTGCAAAATGACTTCCGACTTTGACATATGGTAGTGAGGTAATCGATGGAAAAGATGCAGAGATCATTAACACTGCTGTCGCTAAAGCATATAGAAGTTTATTCTCCCTGCCAAAGAATGCCTCTCAAGCTCAGGTCCGCCTGGAATTTGGACTAAATATTCAACTATATGCAAGGAAAGGACAAATACTGAAGGTTTGGAACAGAATAAAAAATGATCAGGATAACCAAATGTCTTGTATATTGTGGCAAGAAGTAAAAAATAATAGAGATTTCTATGTCTGCACCTATTTAAATAGGTCAATAGAAGAATTTGGTATAACATTGATTTGGAATAACGCTATTACACAGGCCTGCTTAAAAAAAATACATAAGCTTACCAACCACCTTTCCTTGATAAATGACAAAGATTTGTTAGTAGAAAGAAACCATGCATGGACAATCGAAAACGGATTCAAGGTGAAAAAGGTGCAAAAATATTTAGAAACATCGTGGTCCGAAAAAAATAAACAGATTTTTATCAAAGCTAGATTTGGTTGTTTGCCAGGACTATGTAACTTACCACCATTGAAGAAATCAGAAGAAGAAAATCTACGCAGGCTTTGTAAATTAGGACCAGAAAACATTACTCATTTACTGTGTCCCTGCCTGGATTTGGAAAGTGAAAGAAAACTACACTTAAGAGACTGTTTAATATACGTGGTGTTAGGACATGTAGGCAAGCCTTGATTGCATGTTTAAACCCTGAGGACGTAGAAATGAATTCAGCATTTGTGAAATTTTGACGTGCTGTAGAAAAGAAGTTGGAGGTTTTTATTTGAGTTACTTATCGATTGAGCTAACATGTACAAAATATAATCAAGTCTTTGCACGCAATGCTAAACGATCAATTGCTTTATAATTTAACGTGTATGATATATAATCAAGTCTCCGGTTATAAACTGGAATGAAGAATTGTTTCATAAGTTTAGTAACTTGTTGATATTTTTGCTATTTTTGTAAGATTTTAATTAATCAAACAAATAAAATAAAATTGAACTGGAAAGACTCGACACCAACGCATTCCTTCAATTGAGTTGAAAAAATTGATGCATCTCGTCCATTACGTAGCACAACACTGATGCATCACTTTGGCTGTACCTCACATCTTCAATGATGCAGTCCGGATCAAGGTACTTTGATTCAGGGGGCCAAAGTGGGGCCCTGTATCCAGCCCACACTCCATTGTGGTTGTACTGAACATTTGACTTTGCCCCCTACCAGATTTCCCATTTATGCCCTTAATGCTTCTAAGCACTATTTTACCTTTATTATTTAAAAAATCATATATAAAATTCAAGTTTTTGGATTTTTGCAATTTTGGTCTTGCTTTATTTATGTAATTATTCTTTATTTTCCTAACTTGGTGTGGAATCTTTTTGTGGTGTTTTCACTGCTTTACTCTTTGAAGTGTTGCACCGATAATTTACACATTGCCTCTTAAGTTAAGACTGACTGCTCTGTGTCAAGCTACCAGAGGATGGGCACAGGAGAGTTTAGGGAGTGTTGTGCCTTACCCTGACTAAGATTGTAGTTCAAGCTTGGACATGGTGCATACCTCTGCAAACCAGAAACTCAATTTTTAACATATAGTGAGGTAGACGATAAACTAGTTTAAAGGACCTATTTCCAACAGCTAATCTAATCAAAAGAAGATCCATTATCAAGGCAATTTGTATCTTTATAGCTATAAGGGGTTTCTTTACAATGGCTGAAAAGACCTCTACTGCTAGGGTGATTCTCATTCAAAAGGAAGTATCCAGCAGGAATAGCTTCTAACAAAGTTGGTGCAGAGTCATTCATTTAATCACATTTCAGTTCAGATGAGTGAATCTTAGTGGTCAAAGAGCAAAAGAGCAAACGTTTCTAACTGTGCTTGACCAATGATCTTGTTTTCAACTTCATTATCTTTATAGCATTAGTGTCATTCTTTATGAAGAAACTTAGATGTTGTGAGATGATTATTGGCCCGTGCACACCTGAGTTAGGATAAAGTTGGATAGTACAATGGTACATTCAAATGGGTGCTCCCATGGTATCGCCCTCCACCCTTGGGCGAATAGGTAAAAATGCAAGTGAAGTGTGATCAGTTGAAAACTGATGACATCCCTTAGGGCACTCCAATTTTTTGGTGAAATCCTCCTCTGCTATTCAAGAAATGATATGAATAGTTTTAAAGAGTTTATTTTCTCCTTTTGTTTAAGTATAACATATTCTTTTCGAAAATTAAAAAAGTTTCCGTTGCAAACATATATTCCATTACATTTCATATATGATTGAATTAGCTCCAATGCATTTCGGGCTATGCCCTTCGTCGGGAACATCTAAACAAAAAACGACATATAATGTTCTAAATATGATATCACGATTGTACAATGATACAAAGCTAAAAATATAAACATATTTGGACTAGAAAATGAATCAGCGATAAGTGCAAGGATTGGTGCTCGTTATTGAAACAAGATGGGGTCTATGTGCTGTAAATACGGTAAATATTGTAGAAAGTCATGTGTTCGACAGAAATAAGCGACGTGTGATTACAAGTTGAGATAGCAAAGATGCAAAAACAATATCATGCAGTAAAACTGTGCATTAAGTGTTGGGTTATAGAAAACAGAATGTGCTCTTGTGGGTAAAGGTTACAATTCAACAATGGTAAAGGATACGCCGAAACGCGCTAAGGTGACAGAGGGTGAAAAGTGATAACATTACGGACGGCTCGTTGCAATAAAAAGTGACGAGCGGTCATATAATCGGCAATGCAGCGGCTTTACTTACTCGTATGTTCAATGGACGGCAACATTGTTTGGCAAAGTCTCCAGTTCACGGGAATGTTAACTAAGGGAAAGGCCCCGGGTCAAATTTCATACGGGAAACCCGGAGGTGATAGAAATAGGACTTAAATAAGCAATGTCGATGTGTTCGGTGTAAAAATGGTATAAACTGAGAATCATGCAAATAATTACTAACAATCCTAAAATAAATGAAAAACGGTGATCATGTTGAATAAAACAAATGTTGCTACATGTGAATTTCATAATAACAGGCCAAGTGGAGTTTCAGAACAGAACACCCACGAAAAGTAGGGTAACTCATATGTAACATGCAAATTCAATGCGTTCATTGAGTCCATTCGGTTTAATCGAATTAAGTCTGTAGATCCAATGGTTAGGCTAATTGTTGTTTTTAGTTAGCACACGGGAATAAGGTTACTTCTGGTACCCCTGCGCTATTTTAACTTCACATACTGTCTACAACCCGTCTGGCCCGCACCCACACTTCACCTAAGGGCAGTTGGATTAAAAGATCTCCGCTAAAGAGCCCCTCTTTGAGGTGTTGCCCGTTGGGTATTGCACCGCCCACCCAACGAGGAGCATTGCCCATGATGAAGCATGACACCTGCAAGGGTGTGTGACGCCAATATATCCAACAAAATGGATACCCACAGGTGGGTTATCTGAGTGAGGATGACCTGAAGAGACATGCCTAAAACATGACACAAATAATTTAGATTTTACTTATTATCCACTCATCCTCAGCCTATACCATCATGATTCCGTTTGCATAGAGCTCTTGTTAGATTTGGATGACTCTCAAGCATTCTGTACATTAAATTTTTTTTTACTTAAGGGTGCAATTGAGTTAATAAGGCATATATGTGATTATTATTTATCTCATTTTATGACACACTTTGATTATCTGGGGCTAGATTTAGAGCTTTGTATGAATACAGATCATCTAATTTCTAGAGGAAGATGTAAATCAAGAGGGAATTTTTACCATTGTCTTACCCGATAACTTTAACACTCCTTTTGGAAATCAGAGGACAATCCAAAAGCATCCATTGTTACAACAGGTCTCCAGTGTGCCATTTGATCTGGGCTCTTTAGTTAATAGGGTTTCCAGACAGTGTTCTTTTCAACAAAGAGCTTGTCTTTCCAATAGGAGTATTTCCCTATCAACTTCTCTACAAAGGAAGTCAGTACTCTTACAACCTGGACCTTCAATGAAGAGTATACATGAATCCAGTTACCTATATGTGCTAATGTGGTTATGTATTCATTTGTTATAAGTATTTCTATAATCCAAATGTAACAACAATAGGCCACAGTGCAACAAAGTATGAAGAAACACACACACTCTCAAAATAGTATTGCACTGTCATATAATAGAGTTAGTTGAATCAGACAGGGAGGATGTATGAGGAGAAGCAATGAATATTAAGTCTTAGGAGTACCAAGGGAGAGGGAACATGGCTAGCACATATGATTGTTGCAATGGTCTGAGCTCTGCGCCGGCCCTTTGTAAATTTGACATTAACCACACCTACTGAGCATGCTGCACTTACAGTAGGTTCCGTCGGGTTTACCAACAATTTCTTATGAACATGTTTAGTGTTTATACACTATTCTCTAAAGTCTTCAAACATTCATAGCTTGGTTGTCTTGACATACGGAACACCCAGTAAATAGCAACACACGTGACACAAATTGTTGAAACCTCAATTGTTTTATATATTTACACACGAGGTGAGGTAGCACCCATTGCAACACCCTTGAACTGAAAGTCGAATTAATTCCTGAAGAAGAAGCAGTTCTTCTTCATCGCAATTTCCAACATGACAATCAGGAAATCAGTCAGTATCCAGTGTGGTCTTGGGCGTTTGTCCAGAGTGAGTCTCACTACGTCTAGTGCCTTGGCCTGTGGTCTGGACCTTTAATGCGAGGAAACATCAAGAGTCACAAGTAATTGTGTTAGGACATCGAACTGTTGGTCTTCCAACAATTGAATGGTGTGCATCGTATCTCTTACAAATGATTTTGTCTCTGGAACCCAAGGTTGTAATAAATGATCGATGAACTGGTTGAGCGGTTTGAGTATTGACCCACAACCCGAGACTATTGGTCTCCCGGGTGGCTTCTCTAAGTGCTTAAGCACCTTGGAGAGGGTGTATATCATCAGAATTCTGGGTTCTTTTTTGTTTAAAAAGTCATTCTCTGGCTGACTCAGTAATCCCTCTCTCAGTCCGTCCATAATTAGCTTCTCTATCAAAGACTTGATCTCCGCAGTCGGGTGCTTTGGCGTAGGGCAATAGCTCTCTTGTACTCCCAATTGCTTCTCTATTTCCTCTCCATAGTCCATGGTATTTTGTAGAACTACAGCACCACCCTTATCCGCCGCCTTGATCACAATTGTTTTTTTGTTTCCTAGAGAGTGTAGTGCCAGTGTTTCATCTTTACTGATGTTCTGCCTGATGTATCGTTGTTCCTCCAGTAACTTCATGGTTTCCTGCAGGACAATCTGTTCATAGGCCAATATCCTTGGACTCATCAGGTATGCCCACGGTGTGAAGTGGATGGAGGTTTGAAAGATGTGGTGGCTGCTGTAGGGTTCTAGGTGTTTTTACTGAAGTAATACTTAAGTCTGATTTTTCCTGAAAAATCTCTGCATCTCAGGTTTGATGGTAAATGTTGACAATCTCACATGGTTCAGATTGACCAAGGCTCTGCATGCAAAAGACAAATTAATGTATAAGGCAACAGAGTCATTGTCTTTTCCCTAATAATCTGGCCTCCTTTTCCCATGTACAATTTATATTGTGCACTAAACTCTAGCACTGAGCACAAATGTCACTTGATCACACATCACTTAAAACCTCACCTCATGGTGACAGCCTTGTTTACAAATGTGTAAGTATATATGAATGATTCAATTTATATAAAACAATTGAGTTTTTAGCAATTTGTGTCACATGTGTTGCTATTTACTGGGTGTTCCGTATGTCAAGACAACCGAGCTATGAATGTTTGAAGACTTTAGAGAATAGTGTATAAACACTTAACGTGTTCATAAGAAATAGTTGGTAAACCCGACAGAACCATTGTTTTTGTTTACATATCCATACCCAGGTTCTGAAGGACACAGGGTCTCCTCATTATTGTTTAACTAAAAGCAGTGACAGTAGGGGGGGTGAGCCCCTGTTGTTCCCTGGCCTTGGAAGTTGCCATTCTCAGCCCTGCATATTGCATGGAGCAGCCAAGAGGTGAGGAGGCCACGGCTGCCACAGCCCACCCACTCAGACACCGGACGAGGGCACTGATTTGGATGCAGATGTGGTGGCCTCAGGGACATGGAAGAGGCCCACCTGCTTGAGGAGCAGCAACCGCTGACGGCACAAATGCCTGTGGCTGGGTCCCAGCAGGGCTGAGCCTTCAGTGGCTTACTTTTACCTTTTGCCCTTGGAAGGCTGTTTCTTGCCCTTGCCAAGCATGACATCCACAGTTGAGGAGGGAGAGGCAGTGTTTCCAGATTCTGAGACCAATTCCAAGCCAAACACAGTCTAAGTACAAGCCCACATTCATCCCAGCGCACACCACTATTAGATCCAAAACCATCCAAAAGTTGCAACTCTCAAATTATGCAAAAACAGCCTTCAGAATTTGTTAAGGACAAATTCTAAATTGTATTCTATATACATTTTGTTGGAGGAGATTTTTCGGGTGTATGTGCAGTATTTCAATGATACCTCAATTCTACTAATAAATACTCATTTACAACACCAATCCCCCGTGTGACCAATCTTGCAGGTCAGTCACGACAGATCCAAATCGGAACCTGGAATACGTGAATTAAACTCTACAAGAGCAGAAGGTTCTCCTTAATGTGGTAAATAAATATTTTCCGTCGGAATTTCTATGCGGTAAAGTTCAATAAATAACTCACTCGGAAATGAGAGGCAGAGTCCGTGGTATCTGAGTTATAAGGGTTTTATTCCATAAAATGGAATGGTTTGAACCATGGTATCATGTTCCTTTCACCGCTAAGGTTCAGGAAGGGATAGACAATACTTTATTAACAGAGTACAATATATATAGTCAATGCATATAGTGGTGATGGATACAGAAGGCGTAACAGCTGAGAGAAACGAGATAAGAACACATGTGCGTAACAGAAGGCGTGCACGAGGGCGTATACAGAGGTGTGTGCTAGAAACGTCACATGAAAGTGTCACAAGTGGGTGGATACATAGAGGAATCTTACAATGTCAGCAGAAATCTGTAGCAAAGATGCGCGCGCAGCAGCATGACGTGTGACTGACGTGAGGCTGGAGGGTGCAGGGGACTTGACATTTAGCACTAGAGGACGAGACAGAAGTCTGGCATGTCAGATCGACTCGTTCCCAAATCATATCTGATATCTTGTGTTTGGGGAACTATATTATCTAGAAGGAAAGGCTTCTTGGGCAGAGGCTACTCTATACTGACTATTAATGCGTGCATATGTAACTACGTGTCTGTGTGTAATGCGAGGGGCCATGGGCCTACCATGGTAACGGGAGCAATGAATTACTTGCATGGAGACAGAAAGGCCGGGCCCTTTGCTCTGCAGCCGGGGAATTGTTTATCTATTCTGCTAGACTGGAATGTGTTTTCGAGGAGCTGAGCTCGGCTATACTGATAACTTGAAGGCAAAATACCGTCTTTGGCAGGCAAGCAGGCCGAGCCGGGCACCGCTCGCCACGCAGGGAGTAGGACAGAGGTCAGGGATGTATCCCACGTTGCAGCTTTCAGGAGGCAGAGAGCAGAAAGGGCTCGATGGCAGAAATCAGGGCCTAGCTCTGCAGGGCTAGAAAACGTGAAAGTGCACCATGAAAAGACGGTGGCAAGGCATACTTAGGAACTGAATTATCAATCCATTCATGGTGGATCTGAAAGAGGACATGTTAACGTTGGACGCAAATGTATTTGCGTCTTTATAGCTGGTCGAGGAGGGAAGTTACATGCACTTTAAGCACGTACATGGAGACGGTGGGGTACACGTTAGGGGACATTTCTTGACCATAAAAATTCAAATTACCTCATTCCCTCCTTGTCCCCTACGGACCCTTCATGATATATCGATCTTCATTAATCCATCTATCTGTTCATGTAACATCATTTGCTCATCCTTTCTCAGGCGGGATGTAGAGCGTGAACTTGAACGGGGAATGCAGGCTGTGGCACACAAGCCACATATCGCTGGCCCACATTGAATGCAGAGACAACAACTGAATACTATGGCCAATATAATCCCTAGGAAAGAAAGTAGCTTCCATCCCCAGGCTGTTATCGTACTCCAGAACCAACCGGACCAAGTCCAGGTGCCTGGATTCTGATGAATCTGATTAGCGATCTTATGAAGGCGGGATATGGCTCTATATACTGACGGTGCATTTTCTGGAATGAAAACACAGCAACTCGATCCGATGACTCTACAAGCCCCGCCCCTATCGGCCAGGATGACGTCAAGGACGAGACGATTCTGAAGAACAACAAGTCTTATAGCAGACTGTTCCTCCGTTAAGTTACCTAGGGCGGAAGTAGTTTCGTTCACTACTGCTTCAAGGGTTCTGGTCAATTTTTGTATCAATTTACTATTCGAGACAGGTCCTAAAAAGAAAAAGAATCCTCTATTGAAATCTGTATATTGTTCCCATGCTGTTTCAGTCTGATCGACAATTGGGAGTTCTCTCTTGTGTCTAGATTGTATAAGCTGAGGATTTCTATGGTAATCAGGAGGAGCTAGAAAAACAGGGGGCAGTAGGAATGCAATGTAACAAGTACCATCCCAATCTAGGGGTAAACGTATGTATGCGGTATGACCACAAATGAAATAGGAATGACGGGAAGCTTCGAATGTGGACTTGCCCTTATCACTGAATTCGATCACAGTAGTACATTCACTATGACCTAAGTGTATTGAACCATTCTTTCTGACACATAATTCGCCTTTAACGGGTAACACTGACATAGAGGGCAAGTCTGGTTCGGTTTCAGACTGGACATTCAGAATCATGAGGTTAAGTGTATAATTACCTAATCCATATACTTCGTTTTCTAGATCGGTCCCTGTCCTTTGTGGGAGACCCTCCTTGTCTGGGAAACATGCTTGATGCATGACTGTGTTCAGATTTCCCCATACCCAATTGCCTTGGTAAACTATGGAATCAGTGTCTACAGAATTAATTAAGCTGAACCAGGCACCACAGGAACCATTATGCGTAAACGGATACGGGAAGAGGGGCAGAGCGCCCTTGTATTTCTGATAGGGAGGGAGTTGGCCACATATCCAACAATTTGTAGCATTGCTGGTCTGATGGGAATGGTGTAACATACTGATGAATGTATTGTTGCGCAGCGCAAGTCTATAAGACAATTCGTGTGGAGGTAGCTCACTGAACGTGTGCTCTGCAGTGTTATTAAGAGTAGAGTGTGCAATAGGAAAGAACATATGCAATAATACACTTATGCCAATAACCATAAGACTCAGAAAAAACATAATCAATAACGTGATGATGAAATAGCTCCGGAGAGATTCACAATGTTTCTGTTTCTTGATCTGTTTCTGTCTATCTCTCTCTCTATTGGGGTCTAACTTGTACATGTCAGGAACCTGTCTAACCGCTTCACCTAGGGGAGGACTTAAACAATTAAACTGTCTGACTTGCTAGACCTTAATTTCAGTTTATACTCCTGCTGCGGAGTTTTCTCTACCAGGGGGAGTTTAGTATCAGTCTCTGGAATGGGCCAGGGCTGAGAGTCAGTATTTGGCGGCAGTCCATAGTATTTCTTGATGTGGCTGGAGTGGAGCCAGCCTTTGCGGCCCTCCACCTTCACTGCTGTCCTTGTGGTTAATAAAACAAGCTTCGGCTCCTGCCAGCGGGGCTCCAGCGGACTTCTCCTGTCGAAATTCCGAATAAAGACCGATCTCCGGGGACGATCTCGTGTGGCTTCACCTCGGCGTTGTCGGGAAAAGCTGCAGCTACCTGTGAACGACATGATTGTAGTGCAGACATCAAGGAGGCAAGGTAATCTGTCAACATGTTACTATCAACATCGGTTATTTTCCTCGGCAAAGGCGTCCCCCACATATTCGGTGGCCTACCAAAGACCACCTCGTACGGGGATAGCCCTGTTCTTGAATGAGCTACCATTCTCATGTAGAAAAGTGCAACTGGTAATGCTACAATCCAATCAACGCCTTTCTCTTTACATACTTTTGCAAGGCGTGTTTTCAGGGTCTGATTGTGTCTCTCTACGAGACCTGCTGCCTCGGGATGTCGGAAGCAGTGGAACTTCCACTGATATCCTAGCAGGAGTGATACCTGCTTCATTAGCTCGGACGAGAATGGCTGACCGTTATCTGAGTACACGACACGAGGCAAACCGTACCGTGGGAAGAATTCACGAACCAACTGTTTGGCAGTGGTCGGAGCAGTGTAATCTGGGACTGGATATGCTTCTGTCCAACGGGAAAAGGCACATACAACTACGAGGACATATTTGAATCCTCGACATCGTTCCATCTGGATATAATCCATCTGGAGGACTTCAAAAGGGTGATCGGGAGGATGAAATCCACCTTGCTCTACAGGAATGCTTTTGCCTGGGTTGAACTGACAACAGATCATGCAAGTACGCACTTTCTGTTTTGCTGCTGCTCGTAAATGTTTATTGTACCAGAGATTCTGTAAACTGTCTAACATGGCTTTTTCTCCTAAGTGTGCTGGACTGTGTGCGGTGTTAATCATAACTTGAACCATAGAGTCGGGGAGAAACCATGTGGCTTTTCCCTTCGTCATCCATCCCTGGTCTGTCTGGATCCCTCCTAGTTCAGTCCATTTCTTTATTTCGTCTGGAGTAGCATGTGTCTGTATGTCAATTACATCTAGTGCGGGATCCTTAACTGTCATGCAATGTGTCGGTGTCGGAACTATTGTCTTTGTCATATCAGCTGCATGTGTGTGAGTCAGAGCTGTGTGTTTCGCGGTTCGATTGGCCAGGTCGTTACCCTGGGAAATAATATCTGTAACTTTAGTATGTGCTTTGCACTTCATGATAGCTATGGCTGATGGCAAATGTATTGCTTCTAACAATGCTTGAATGAGGGGACCATGCTGGATCTTGGCTCCGTGAGAGGTCAAGAAACCTCTTTCTTGCCAGAGTACACCGAAGTCGTGTACGACTCCAAATGCATAACGTGAATCTGTGTATATGTTAACGTTCCTGTTCTTGGCTACTATACAGGCTCGAGTCAGAGCAATGAGCTCTGCAGCTTGAGCAGACAGTGTATCAATACGGTGTGTTTCTTTGACTTCAGTTTCAGTGGTCACTGCATATGCGGCCACTAATTCTCCTGTGCTTGTTCTCATACATGAACCATCCACGTAAAGTGTCAGGTCTGGGTTAGTCAGTGCAACATCTGTCAAGTCTCGTCGGGGCTTTGTTACCGCATTAATGATCTCTATACAGTCATGTGGAGCTGGATCTGTTGTGTTCGAGGGTAACAATGTGGCAGGATTGAGTATATTGCAGCGTCTGATTTCTATGTGGGGCTGGAACAATGTCAATTCATAACCTGTCAGTCGTGCTATAGTCAAGTGTTGAGTCTGTGTTCTGTTTAAAAGAACTTCTACAGAGTGTGGAACTTGTACTGTCAATTGGTGTCCTAACACTATGGAATCACTTTGTCGGATTGCTAGGGCTGTCGCTGCAACTGATTTTAAGCACGCAGGCAGGGCCTGGGCTACTGGGTCTAATGTACTCAAAAAATAAGCACACAGCTTATGTGGACCTGCTTGGTCTTGTGTGAGGACAGATAATGCTGTGCCATCACGTTCTGTAACGAAAAGTGTAAAAGGTTTGCTGTAACATGGTGTTGCTAAAACTGGTGCTTGACATAATGCTTTCTTTAATTCATCAAAAGCCTGTGTGTGTTCCTGAGTCCAAGGGAGGACAGTCGAAGTCGCTGCCTCCTGTGTTGTCAACTGTATAAGTGGCTTGGCTAGAAATGCGTACTGGGGAATCCATTGTCTGCAGTAAGAGGTGAGGCCAATGAAGGCCCGCATTTCCTTTTGTGTCTTGGGTTGCGGTAAGTGTGCAATTAACTGAATGCGGTCAGGTGTTAGCTGTCTCCCCCTCTTGGACAGCAAGTGCCCAAGGTACACCACTTGCTGAACAAAGAATTGTAGCTTTGAAGGGGACACCTTGTGTCCCTTGTCAGCCAGAAAATACAAAACTGTCAGTGATGCTTGCTCACATTCTGGTTCACTCCGAGCGGTGATCAACAGATCATCGACGTACTGGAGTAGGGCAGTGTTAACTGGCATGTGAATACTGTCAAGTTGTCTTTTCAATGCTTGGCTGTAGATGCTGGGGCTTTCTGTGAATCCTTGAGGTGCGCGTGCAAATTTGAAGCTACGGCCATTTAAACAGAATCCGAAAAGATATTGGCTTTCCGGATCAATGGGGACACTAAAGAAGGCGTTCTTGAGATCAATTACAGTAAAGAACGTCGCCTCTGAATCAATAGCAGTCAATAATGATGAGATGTCTGGGACCACAGGATACTGTGGTACGATGCATTTATTTAATTCTCGTAAATCAATCACCAACCGATAAACCGGAGGTGCATTCGGATCAGTACGTTTAAGAATCGGGATGATAGGGGAATTACAGACATTTGAGTCGGTTTCTACAACCACTCCTTGTGCAATGAGCTCTTCAATGATTTCCAGTAAAGCCACTACAGCATCGGGTGGTAACTTGTATTGTCGGATTCGGGGTAATACAACTCCTGGCTTGAGTGTAACTCGGTATGGCGTAATGTGCATACAACCTACATCAGTTGGGCCTTGCGCCCACAAATGTTCTGGTACATTTTTCAATCTGACATCAAAATCTCGTAATACATAGTGACCCTTAAAGTCACGCAAAAACAGTCTAACTCCTTCCGGAGAACAACATATCACGGCTCCTAGAGCTTTTAGTGTCTTGATACCCAGCAAGTTTTCTGGACATGATTTCGTGAGCAATAAGTCTGTAGTACGTGACAATGGACCAACTGCTAGGGGAACAGGTTTCGATACTTCATTAACAATAGGCTGTCCTGAAAATCCAAGGGAAACATTCTGTGAGCCTGAGAGGGGTGCCCCTGGAACCTCGTCGTGACTTATTGTTGTTCGACTTGCCCCCGTGTCAATCAAAAACTTTCTATCTTTTCCTAATACTTGACTATGTACATAAGGACCCTCTTGATCTACAGGAACTTCAATGAGAGGCAAGCCAACCTCCCTCTCTAGGCTTTTTCATGAGTATCGCTGATAATCGGGGTAATCAGACTGTGCATACTGGTACATCTGCTGTGAAACTTGCTGTGTCGCGGCAATGGGCTGTGGATGTGGTACCGCTACTGTCTGTACTGTCTGTTGTGGAGCAGGCATAGGCTGTACGTTCTGTGGGATATGTTGCTGGACCTGATGTTGGACCTGATCCTGTCTAGGCTGACGTGGTCTCTCTTTAGTTTTACCTGTTGCTATATTGTGTTTCAGAACTGTACATTCATTCACATAGTGACCTGGCTGTTTACAATAGTTGCATGTCCCTTTAACGGGAGCCGCCGTATTATTAGATTGTGTCATACCCCTTTTCTGACCGTCAGCTGGAACTGACTGAGCAACTAACATTTTCATTTTCGTATCTTTCATACGTCTCTGTTCGTGATCTTGTTCTTCCCTAATTCTATTCTGGTGATACTGTAACATTTGTAACATTTGGTAAGGCGTATTTGCTTGCCATGTGCTTTCGACTTTCAAAACACGGTTCTTAACTTGAGGCAGGGAATTCTCGACTAATTTTGATACAAAGAGGTGTGGGTATGACTCGCTACTTGTTTTCAGGCCACTGTTAATAATAAAACATTTCTCGAATCTAGAATAAAAATCACTAATGTCTTCATCGTGTTTCTGCTTTCAGGCTGAGATTGCGTCCCAGTCTTCCTTTTTAGTCGCTAACCGTCTAGGCAAAACCTGTACTAATAAACCTGGTAATGCTTTAGCTTTATCCCCAAGGCCTAACCCTGGGGTACGACCATTTTCCTCGACTTCTAATGCAGCCCAATCAATCTTTTTGTCTCCCACCTCCCATTCTTTCTCCTTTAGTTTCTCGTAAATTCCTGCAGGCAACAGTACTTTTAACATTTTCATAATATCCGAATACGTGTAATCGCCCATGAGTAACATATCTTTAATTTCTCGGTGAAAACCTGCAGGGTCTTTATCATGACTGGCACTATTTTCTTCATTTCTAATAATTCCATTTTAGTGATAGGCGTGTATACATACACACGTGTAAGGGTATCATCAGCATTCCTGACTGGATGTACTTCTCGTAAAGGATTCTGTCTGTCGAAGTAAAACATTTTTCTTTCTGGGGGTGGTGGAGCTGAAATAAACTGTGGTTTCAGGAAGGCACTATATTTGTGTCGATGTTCTAGAATTTCTTTAATTAAATCAGTACCTAGGCCTCTCCATCTATTCGAGAGCAGTTCTATTAATATATCCGGCAAGGGACCTGGATCAGAATGTTGGCTTTTGAACAACGTAATGAGATGCTGAATCATGTATATACCAGCTAATTTCTGTTCATCAGGGGAGAGGTTCAAAAATGTCTGTGCTACTGCATCATCATTATACGTACTAAAATTGTCAGCCCATTGTACTGCGGACCGGGCTAGTTCTTGTTCATCCATGGAATTGAGTACATGGTACCCCATTCGATCTTGAAGTATTTTATCGGTAGCCTGAAACATATGTTCAGGAGAACTCGGATTTGATATAGCAGAGAGAAAAAGTCTTTTGCTTTCTGGACGTATTGTTTTCTTAAGGTATCTTCCCTTACCTACATATGCTATCATGTCGCTAGTTGCTAATTGCGACGTTTCTGCTGTGGTCTCTGGTTGTTCTTCCTCCTCTGATGTTTTCCCGTCATCTGACTCTAGTTGTTCTTCAGGTTCTCTGCGGGCATGTATATCTATTATTTCTTTACGGATCTTTCTAACCATAGTATGTACACTGTTCTCCTTATCATGCTTACCTTCCGCCATATTCTGGCTCCATCTATTCAGTCTATTCATCTCACTTTGTGGAAAACCTGCCTGATCTTGTTCTCTTATTAAACAATTTACCAAAAATCGCATTATTAAACCTTTGTTCTCGACTTTCTGACGTGACATGGCTTCAGCAACACTCTCCGGTCCTTCTCCTGTTCTAATAAAATAATACAATTTGTCTAGATGTTCTGGCATTTCTGGTAGTAACATCAAATAATCTGTAACGCGTCTCAAACGTAGGGATGCTAACAACATGGGTCCTGTCGTACCAGGCACTGGGTCATATCTGCAGTCTGTAAGTTCTCTTCTAAGTTGTTCGGCCGGTGCACCTTTAGGTGTCCGAGCCTTTGCTAACTCTCTCATTGTCACTCGGTGTAACGGTGGGGGTGTTTGATAACCTCCTGTAGCACCTCCTGAAGCGGAGGCTTGAGCATAACCCGGCTGTAGGGTCGGTACCTGCTGTAGCTGGGTTGGATCCTGGACCACGCCAGTCCCAAAAGGGTTAGATGGATGCAGTTGTTGAATACCAGGGGGAACAACGGGAGCGGGTGCGGGTAGCGAACCTGGAGGGATCTGCTGTTGCGGACCTGGGGGCTGATGATCAGGGGGCGGGTTACCGTCAGCAGGTGATACACGGGCAGGTACATTGGCATATGCGGGAGCTACATCATCCAAGTAGGACGAAATAAAAATGTCTGCTGCGGTCTTGTGACGTAATTTAGTCGGAACCAATGGATCGGGCAGATCTTTTGGTATTTCCGGAGTGGCCTTAGGTAAACCCTCGGCCAAAAGAGGATACATACTATTCACAAGAGTGTTTCGTTGTCGGTCTACTTGTTCTGCTTTAACTCGTATTCCTTCTTCAACTAGTTCGTTTTCTCGAGCTTTATCTGAATCTTCTCTACGTTTTTCTGTTTTTCTGAATTCTTTCTCTGTACGTCTATGCGATTCTTTACGCCACAATTCTATGGCATCTTTCTGAGATTGTCTGGCTTTCTTTTTCCATAGCGCTTCTTCTACTCTCATGATGCAGTCTGCATCCCATGTCCCTGTAACGGGCCATCTATATTTCTCGTCTAGGTTCTTAGTATAATTGACCCATAAATCTAGATATAATATGGCATCTAAGTCGTGTTTGGGATACATAAAATTTCCTGGAGTGTCCCTAGGTGGGACAGGAATCGCTTCCTCTAGTATCCCTTTCCTAGTTCCTAACTGTCTTAACTTTGAGAACAATGGCATCTTGATACTTTGGCACTTGACACTTACTCCAACTTGAACACAATTTTTTTTTACACAGAAACACAGTAATGTAGATCAAACAGTCACTCATACCACGACATTAATCACATAGAAACATTTTGAACACATATTGACTATACATGAATTCTATAACGAAAACAAAATCGAACCGTTGACGACACGAATTACTTGATATACTGCTAAACAGTACAGATACACTGCTAAAACAGTGCAGACCGGGTCTGTGTACCCAAACCCGTCTTGACCGGATACATAGTAATGCACCCGTCTAGATGCGTCCCCAGCAACGGTACTCACCGGGAAGCACGGAACGGAAGGCCTCGGAAACTCGTCTGGACTGGACCGGACTGGACTCGACACGACTCGTGACGTCACAGATACGTCGGAACTGGTGGGCCTCTAGACACGTCGGACCTTGCTCTCTCGGCTGGGCTCTGGTCGGGATCCTCCGCACTCCTCACCGCCTCGTCTGGATGCTGATCGCAGTCTCCGTCACCTCCGTAGGCCTGAGGGAGATACAGGAAATCCTGCGGGTACGCGTAATTGTCCGTCACGGCTGTGGCAGGGGGCAAAGCCTGCGACGCACCTACCGGCACGTGGGGTGGGGGAGGGGTCCCTGTTCGGAATTTCTATGCGGTAAAGTTCAATAAATAACTCACTCGGAAATGAGAGGCAGAGTCCGTGGTATCTGAGTTATAAGGGTTTTATTCCATAAAATGGAATGGTTCGAACCATGGTATCATGTTCCTTTCACTGCTAAGGTTCAGGAAGGGATAGACAATACTTTATTAACAGAGTACAATATATATAGTCAATGCATATAGTGGTGATGGATACAGAAGGCGTAACAGCTGAGAGAAACGAGATAAGAACACATGTGCGTAACAGAAGGCGTGCACGAGGGCGTACACAGAGGTGTGTGCTAGAAACGTCACATGAAAGTGTCACAAGTGGGTGGATACATAGAGGAATCTTACAATGTCA
The DNA here is from genome assembly GCF_964263255.1 of Lissotriton vulgaris. Taxonomy (NCBI): domain Eukaryota; kingdom Metazoa; phylum Chordata; class Amphibia; order Caudata; family Salamandridae; genus Lissotriton; species Lissotriton vulgaris. The sequence continues at coordinate 46,693 of NW_028251647.1, read as the reverse complement.
GCAGAAATCTGTAGCAAAGATGCGCGCGCAGCAGCATGACGTGTGACTGACGTGAGGCTGGAGGGTGCAGGGGACTTGACATTTAGCACTAGAGGAAGAGACAGAAGTCTGGCATGTCAGATCGACTCGTTCCTAAATCATATCTGATATCTTGTGTTTGGGGAACTATATTATCTAGAAGGAAAGGCTTCTTGGGCAGAGGCTACTCTATACTGACTATTAATGCGTACATATGTGACTACGTGTCTGTGTGTAATGCGAGGGGCCATGGGCCTACCATGGTAACGGGAGCAATGAATTACTTGCATGGAGACAGAAAGGCCGGGCCCTTTGCTCTGCAGCCAGGGAATTGTTTATCTATTCTGCTAGACTGGAATGTGTTTTCGAGGAGCTGAGCTCGGCTATACTGATAACTTGAAGGCAAAATACTGTCTTTGGCAGGCAAGCAGGCCGAGCCGGGCACCGCTCGCCACGCAGGGAGTAGGACAGAGGTCAGGGATGTATCCCACGTTGCAGCTTTCAGGAGGCAGAGAGCAGAAAGGGCTCGATGGCAGAAATCAGGGCCTAGCTCTGCAGGGCTAGGAAAACGTGAAAGTGCACCATGAAAAGACGGTGGCAAGGCATACTTAGGAACTGAATTATCAATCCATTCATGGTGGATCTGAAAGAGGACATGTTAACGTTGGACGCAAATCTATTTGCGTCTTCATAGCTGGTCGAGGAGGGAAGTTACATGCACTTTAAGCACGTACATGGAGACGGTGGGGTACACGTTAGGGGACATTTCTTGACCATAAAAATTCAAATTACCTCAAATGAAGTCTGAGAACAGAAACCTAAATGGATTTTAGCAGTGTGGTTCCAAAAATATAATACTGAATGGATCTTGCAGAATTAACACTACATAATGATTTACATATTTAGGAATAAACCTTGTGTTAAAGTGATTCCAACACAACTTGTATGGTAAGGTGTGCATTCTATCTATATGCCTAAACATTCAAATAAAAATATACTATGTCACAATGACCGCATGGGACAATAGTAAAAATAAACATTGAGGCAATTTAAAAGACCTCAAATGTGTGTCAATGTGAAGCAACAGTGCCAAATCTTTGCAGTGAGGGTTTCTGCAGTAAGGAATGAGACCCACACTCCTTGAGTCAAAATGCACTGAAAAGGCATGAAAAGAGACACTCACATACTGTAACCAGTTCTGAGATTTGACTTCAAAGTCCTGCACCATGACTGCTTATTCTGGCAGTAAAACCTAGAGTTGATGTTGCCCTCATGTTGCAAAGAAAACTTGACAAACTCTCCCAGCTTTTGCAAGCAGCAGATGGATTTGTTTCAGCTCAAGGTGAATAAAAGGCTGTCGAAGCAGAAAGTAAAGATACAAATGTTCCTAGAAATTATGGTGACAAACTTCTCCAACATCTGAACGATAACACTTTATCACCTCTGCTGAGAATGTCATCGCACCTCTTGTCCTATCCCAATACAGTGCCCATCATTGCTCAGCGCTTGGACGCCTCCGGGCAACTATTTTGCGCTCTATAAAACGCATTTTCATTTCATTTCATTTCATTAGCGCTGTCCTTTTTATTATACCACTGCTGACCTGGGCAATCTCAAGAAGTTGTGCAACTCATTTTCACCCATTGCAGATCCAGGGCTTTAAGTAAGGGTGGGCAAAATATTCTGTTCCTCCCCCTGAATTGGTGGAATTTGGTGACTTCGCATTACTCTTGTAACCTTGACTCTGGCCAAGTTCCACCAGTCGCCGCATGGAGGAATTTTCTCAAAACAGTAAGTTGTAGAGGGAGATTTGGCATCCCGTAGTGCAATACCAGCCACTAGGAGGACATTCGATGACATTTTTGTAACATGGACGGTCGCGACGGAAAATCTACTTGAGTGGCAGCAAAATCAACTCTGATTTTGTTTTATAAATACCTATAAAGAATGATAAAATTGCACGATAAATACAGACAGTTTTAATTTGCTCCTATCAAGGTTAGTAATGAAAAATATAATCTTGCATTTGATATCAATATACATTGTGGTTCATTGTCAGACGTATAACTGATATTAGGTTTAAAAGCAAAATGTATATAAAAAAGAAGGTATCGTTCCAAGCTAGTAGTTACTTTCAACGTTAGCTGCCTCAACATATGCATTTCATTTATAACTCTCTATTTGAGCTACGACCTTTAACTCTGTCAGCTCAAGCATGCAAAAAATATAGGTCTTTCAAACGATGAGGGATAAGGCAGGGGTGGTTCCTGTTTGAAGGCATCGGTGGCAGAGCACCACCAGCCTTGGAGGAAGAAGCAGGAGATTGATAGACCGATCTGAGGCACTTATACAGTCCAGTCAGGAAGTATCAGTGCAGCACAGCTGTGTACAAACACGGACTGTGCATGTGAGGTGGATAACCTCAAAATCGTCCAAATCCTGCATGCATAGTGTGCGTCTGTGAAGCTGAGATGAGGGCATTCAGGTGCTGCCTAAAGCAACAGTTTTTCCAGGGATTTGGTTGAGTACTCAGCTCGCCTGGATCTATGATATAGTCCTGTCTACTCCTCTGACTGGCTGCCCCTTGATGCTGTCAGACTATGAGAATAGGAGGTGGAATTTACACGTCTATTCTGACTCATTGCTGAGGGCTTTAGTTTTTCCTTCAGAGAGAAGGTCATCAGGTTCCAACTCACCTGCTACCAGAGCACAAAGCATTACATGAGGTCAGGTACTGCTTCATTTGGCATGTGCTGGGTTCATATTACCCTACTTCCTTCACCAGCTGCAGTTAGGCCAGAGAGACACCTCTGGGAGAAGCTCCAATCCGAAAACAATGCAGACAAGTCTGCCTTGCCTCATTTCTCAAGCTGCCTTAAAGGCTGACAACATCTGCCTTCCATGACTGCCAAACTTACAATCTGCTGGGTGAAACGCCCCTTCTCTTTCAAAGTTCACGAGCCGCTCCTGGGCTAAGGTGCACAGGAGCTCATAGATATATGATAATAGCAGGAAGGTCTCTTTGAAATGCTTTTCAGGAAAAAATGTACAATAGGATTTTGGGTACAAATAAAAATGCAATTACTCTCTTAGACCACTCACTAGAGCTAGAAGTAAATCGGATATTAATCCCCAAGCCAAAGGAATATGTTTAGCAGTTTCAGAAAGCTAACTTAACCTCATCTGATCGGTGTTTGAATCTGTAGGATCTACGAAGCATCTTCCAGACTTTAAACCCATAAGAGTTTGCTAATATAAAGGTTATTATAATTATAGTTTTATCTCGGAAAAGCAGATCCTCATATGGGCACAGTTGATGTACTGAAAGCCATAAACTAGGCTGGCATGTTTGAAGGTGCTCTCATGTACCATAGCGGTGGGCTAGCCACTGAAATCTCAAGCCAAATTCCAAGCTCTGGCTCAGCTTGAGGTCCATGTGTAACCTCAAGCCTAAACTAAGAAAATATTTTATGTGGCCTCCTTCTGAAACCCCATGCTCTACCCTGATGGACAAATAATTAAAATCAAAGCATTAAAATGTGCGGTACAAGGGAGAGGCAAATAGATACCCAACTAGTAACTGATTTGTACAAAGTGGAACCAGAAAACCAGGGAATACACCTGGTTTCCTGCTTACCCTAATTTGTGACGGTAGGCAAATATTTTATTTGTTGGTCTTCCTTTCACTTCAATAACGCATATGAAATCACCTTCAAATAGTGAGTTCAGAATATGAGCTGTACAAAAAGATATTGTGTCTGATGTAAATTGATAAGAGTGTTGCTCTATCTATAAGAATGTGAGCCACATGACTGCTGACATGTTTCTTAGTTCACTGATGATGCTGTCACCAGGGTAAGGTGGGTGGGTGAGAGGTATAGTTCTAAGTTCATGTTTCAAAAATATTGGGCATATGTACAACGGGATTGCGCCACCGGACATCACTTTTACCGACGTTCTGGTGGTGCAATCGACAATCAGAAAACAGGGCAAAATGTAAGAATTAACACTAACTTGGTCCAGACAAATAATGGTCCATTTAAAAATGCACAAAGCAAGTAATAATAATGGTCGACAAGTAACCAACCTGACTCAATCGCTTTAACCTATTCTCTTTTTTCATAACTTTGTCCTAGACATGTCTGTTCTTGCCATCCAGGTCAGTCAGAGTCGGGAAACAACGTTTACAACACAACTTTTACAACGCACTACCATTACAACGAAACTTTTACAATGCAACATCCATTACATCGCATGCCATTACAACGTAACCATTACAACGAATGACACTACACCTCATACCACTACAACGCATGTCATTACAACGCAGTCATTACAACGCATACCATTACAACGCATACCATCACAACGCATAGTACCCTTACACTATCCAACACTTAGACTACTGTTGCACCCCCGGAATTAGAATAGTAATTTTTACCCCTACACTATCCAACACTTACCCTACTGTTGCACCCCCTGGAGTTAGAATAGTAATATTTACCCCTACACTATCCAACACTTACCCTACTGTTGCACCCCCCTGGAGTTAGAATAGTAATTTTTACCCCTACACTATCCAATACTTACCATACATGCAATGTATTGGTATGCGTTCTAATGGTATGTGTTGTAAAGGTAGTATGCGTTGTAATGGAATGCGTTGTAGAGGTAGTTTTTAAAAATTCGTTGCAATGGCATGCGTTGTAATAGAATGCATTGTAATGGATGTTGCGTTGTAAAAAATGAGTTGTAAAGGTATGCGTTGTAAAAGTATGCGTTGTAACGTCATACATCCGTCAGGGTCAGGGGCCAGCTAAAAGAAGTCTGTTGGTACGTTGCTGGTCTGTAAAAGTGAGCATTGCAGACCTGGAATAACAATCCCAGGAAATGCATATCGCTTCTCTTTACTAACTTGTGGGCTTGAGTAAGAGTGAATGAAGCCCTAGCACAAAAATTTCCCATAGAGGGAGGGACGCGGCAGGGGAGCCTGTTCCCTCAATTCTTGTTTGTTCTCATACTAAAACCCCTGGTGGAGCTTATTAGGGGGGATGCCAGACTGAGAGTGGGCTGGGGACTCCCACCTCCATCTTATTTTATTTTATAGCGCAAACAGCTACTCCTAGGAGTGTCCCAGCGTGGTCCGATAGGAGTCAGTAAGAGAGCACTAGAGAAACAGATAGGTCTTGATTTTTTTCTTAAAGACCATGGAATCTTTGGTACTGCGAAGCTCAAAGGGAAGGGCATTCCAAGCTTGAGCTGCTTTAACGGAGAGCGAGCTGCCTCCCAACTTATGGCGAATGAAACAAGGAACTTGTGCAAAAAGCTGTCCTGATGAGCGTAATTGTCTCAGTGGGGAAAAAAAAGGACCGCTTCCTCAGATACGAGGGGCCCTGATCATACAGGGCTCGGTGAGCAATCACCAAAGATTTAAACTTGACCCGCTCCACCACTGGAAGCCAATGTAGCGTGCATAGATAATGGCGCACACTCAACCAGATGGGAGTTTCAAAGCCCAGTCTAGCAGCTGCATTCTGGACAACCTGCAACCTGTTCAGCAGGTATCCCGGGATGCCGAGTTAGAGAGCATTAGCATAATCCTAGTGCGACAAAATAAGCGCACGGATGACTGTTTCCTTAGCGGGTCTGGGAAGAAGAGGCCCACCTGCCTCTTAATCTGGGTGGGGAAGGAGTGATTATCCTCAAACCACAATCCTAAATTCTTTGCAGGGTTCCCAGAAGATGCGGGTAATGGGAACCCAGGCAGCCAGAGCATATCTTTGAAGTTGGAGGGGAATTTACCGTAGAGGATCATCTCTGAGTTGCCCTCATTACACTTCAGCTGTGCTGCAGCCAGCCACTTGAATACCGAGGACAGGCAGTGCTGGGCCAAGGCGAGAGCTCATCCTTTCCCCATGTAAAAAGAAGCTGGGTGTCATCTCCATAAGCAAAACCCTTAGGCCCCAGCTCCTCGGCCAAAAAGACCAAAGGAGTGACGTATATGTTAAAAAGAAGGGGGCTTGGAGAAGGCCCCTGTGGAACCCCAGTGGTAACTGGCTGAGGGGCAGACGCGGCTGGCGGCAGCCAGACCTGCTGCACCTGTACTTCCAAGAAGAACCTAAGCCTGAATTTTGCAGGGCCTGAAACCACAATCTCAGTGAGCCGAGAGAGCAACAGAGAGTGTGGCACCCTATCAAATGCCGCCAACAGGTCGAGCATGACGAGAGCAGCTCTCCCGCCAGCATCCAGACACTCACAGATAACCTCTGCGATCTCGACCAAGGCAGACTCTGTACTGTGGGAGGACCTAAACCCCGATTGTGCTGGGTGCAGGAGGTCAGACCCTTCGGTAAACTAAGTGAGCTGCCTAGTTACCACCTTCTCGCACACCTTGGCTAAGCAAGGAAGAAGTGAAATGGTGCGAAAATTTCCTATGCTTAGGGGATCAAGAGAGGTTTTTTTTAAGAGTGGTAAAATTTTGGCGCACGAGTTGCAAGAAGGGAAGAGTTCATAATGTGGTTCACTGCCGGTTTAATAATGTAGCCACAGATAGCTTCTGCTACCTAGGCATGACAGTGGCCTTCACTGAGCGGTGCTAATGGGAATTGAATGTTGCCCTTCTACTGGCTAGAATGAAGCAGGACCTGAGCAAGTGTTCGAGTATACCTCTGTGTGGTGACCTGTATTGTGCAATACCTGGTGGAACTCCATGATGTCACCTGTGGGTTCTTCTTGTACTGTGCATTCTCCCCCAGTGTTCCCTGTTTGGCAGTTGCAGCTGCCCTGTCTCCTCTTCATGCTGGACGGCTCTCTTCTCCTGAATAAATCTCCTAACAGCTATTCCTGCCTCCGCCTCATCCTTACATTGGCGACTGAGGATGGTCAGCTGTTTCTCAGCTGTTGGATCTACTCACTTCTAACTCCTAGCAAAACGGTTTGGACTCCTGAACATTTTCAATACCTATGATCTACTTCCTGTGAGTACTTTCTTTTTCAAACATTTCCCCCAAATTTCACATTAGAGAGCCGTCGCAGCCTACAGACTCTTTTTCCACCATTTATATCGCCTTGCGCATCGCATCAACCAAGCGAGTTCTCACAGCACTCTCCAGCGCTTTGTCAACTGTTATTCTGCTTCGCGCTACCTACCATTTTCTCTACCAGCGCTACGTCTAACCTGTGCTCCCTGCGTCATCACTGTCAAAAATCAAGTCCTACCGAGTGCTGTCTGTGTTTTCGCTGTTCCCATCGGCGCCGCATATTTCTCCACTGCTTGCTCCTCCACCTTCGAGCTCCGCTACAGAATGATGACGTAGTGGAACCCTTCCTTCCAGCGTCATCGCGTTTCTCGTCTCCCTAACAACCAGCAAGACGCCCAGCGCCAGCACGCGTTTCCCCAGCAACCAACTAGACGCCCAGCGCCAGCACATCGTTTCTCAGCAACCAGCAAGATGCGTTCCACGTCTACGTCATAAAGCCTTCGCGTTTGCCAGCTGTCGACTTCAACCTACGCAACCTTTTCATACTGCCGACACACGCCGATGTGCACAACTCTGAATCCCTTTCTACACTGATGCACACAGTTTCTAACATTTTCTCGGATTTATTCGCTGTCAGTCCTTGCACGTTGACGCGCTCAGCTTTAAATAATTTTCTACGCTGATGCGCACAGCTTTAAACATTTCATCGGATTTATTCGCTTTCAGTCCACGCACGTTGACGCGCTCAACTTTAGATAATTTTCTACGCTGATGCGCACAGCTTTAAATACTTTACACACTGACGTGCATGGTTCAAGCTCACTGGTCAAAAATCGACAAGGAAGCAAATCTCGCGCTGATGCGCACAGCCTTAGCTCAGTCCAATTTTCCTCATTAACTCGCCGGAGTTTCCAGTTTCTTCACGCTGACGTGCACAGCTGCTGCGCGCATTCTACACGCTGACGTGCACAGCTACTGCACGCAGTTTTTCTACACGTTGACGTGCACAACTGTTGTACATATATTTTTTTTTTTCTCTTTCTCTTTCTTTTACACGCTTATCTGCACGCATTTTACTTCCAACAAAAAAGACCAACACACCTAATCTGCCATATTTACAACATTTTTTTTTTCTTGTACTTTAAGAGAAAATTGAAGATCTCACAATGCAAAATGTATCTCCTCCTGCTCCTTTTCTTCAGACTCCTGGAGACCCCCCTCTTGAATGGAAACTTTGGTTGAGATCCTTTATGGCCTACCTAGGGGCAATTGATGGTCTTAGATACCGCGCAGAAAGAAAAAAAAGTCTAATGTATTATAATCTTGGTGTAGAAGGACAAAACGTTTTTGATCATTTACCTGTCTATGTTCCACCTACTGGTGAAACTCCTGACGAATTTGAAATAGCCATAGCCAAATTAGACAAGTATTTTGTTAAAACCAAGAATATGGTTGTACACCGTTACAAATTTTTTACCAGAGCTCAAAAACCCGAAGAAAGCATCGATACCTTTGTTACTGCCTTAAAAATACTTGCGTCTAAATGTGAATTTGACAATTTCACCTCTCAACTTATCAGAGACCAGCTTGTTGCTCGGTGCTCTTGCAAACAAATCCAAGGGAAACTTCTATCCTGCAAAGATCCTTCTCTTGACAAGGCTATTGATATAGCCAAAAGTATTGAAACATCTTTAGAAGATTCCAAACAATTAGAGGTTTCTCTTTCTAATACCTCCATCTCCGGTGCTGTTTCCACTAAGGTACCTTTTCCCACCAAATCTCCCATTTCCATTTCTCGTGACCCTCGTGGCTATTTCAAAAGAATGGGGAACACCAGTTTTAGAAGACCCTTCATGCCTAATAGACAATTCAGCCAAAGTACTTTTTGTTATAGATGTGGCTCTTCTTACCATGCTTCTAACTTTAAAAATTGTCCTGCTGCCAATCAACAATGCACTCAATGTGGGAAAAATGGTCATTTTTCTAGGGTATGCATGAGAGGTAGAAGGGGTAATGTACGTAGTGTCATGTGTGAAAATGATTCTTTTCAAGCATCAAATCCCCTTGAGCTTTCAACTGAACAATCTGAATGTGATGTGACAAATCAGGAATATGTTGTTGTAGTGAAAGACAATGACACTACTAGTCGTACTTTTCTTGTTCCTGACCCTGAAGTTGATGCCACTATTGACAATCACCATATCCTACTACTGGTAGACACCGGGGCTCGCATCACCATAGTTTCCTATGAGAAATATTCTCACCTTTGGCAAAATAAATGCCTACTTCCCCCTGATGTCCTTTCCGTGGCCTTTGAAGGAAGCAGAATCAACCTTCTGGGTTATTTCTTGGCCGAAATCTCCATCTTTAACAAATCCATAAAGGGGAAGGTCTATGTTGCCAAACGTGGTATCAATGTTCTAGGACTCATACATCAGGCAGAATTTGGTGTCACCATTAAACCTGGTTTACCCAACCCTGTATTCATTGAAGGATGCAATCTCTCCTCCCTTGCATCTTCTACCCCAGTTTGCAACATCTTTAATAGTGAATTCTGGGAGCACAAGTACAAAAAATTTTTTGAAGATCGCTTAGGCAAGATTACCAATTTTCAACACTTTATCAAGGTCAAAGATGGTGTTTCCCCAATCAAATACAAGTTGAGGAACGTTCCCCTCAGTATCAGAGAAGATTTGTCCAAACACCTCAAGTCATTATGCGAGCAAGAAATCATTGAAAAGGTAGAATCCACATTATGGCTTTCTCCCATTGTTCTTGCCAGAAAAAGGTCCGGCGATCTCAGGATGTGTGTGGACTTACGCAGTCTCAATGAAGCTATCTGGGTCGATGGTTTTCCCCTCCCTCGCATTGAGGATTTGATAGCTAAAGTAGGCTCATCCACTTGGTTTTCTAAACTTGATTTAAAGGCAGCTTACCACCAGATTGAGTTACATCCACTCTCTCGTCATCTCACCGCTTTTGTAACTCCTGATGGAGTTTTTCAATTTCGTCGTCTTCCTTTTGGGTTGGCGTCTGCCGCCGCTGTTTTTCAGCGTATTATGTCTGAAATGTTTGAGGAACTCTCTAATGTTGTTGTCTTCCAGGATGACATCCTTATCTATACTCAAACTGAACACGAACATAATTTAGTCATTGACCAGGTTTTCAACATTTTAGAAAAAAGAGGTGTAACCCTACAAAAGAGTAAATGTGTGTTCAAAACTAGAGAAGTAGAATACCTTGGTCATACCATTTCTGAATGCGGTATTAAGCCCAGGCCAGGTCTAGTTAAGAGTATCATTGAGGCCCCTGCTCCCTCTAACAAAGAGCAGCTTCTGTCCTTCCTCGGCCTCTGTGAGTTCTACTCCAAATTCATGAGAGACTATGCCAAGACCACTGAGTGTTTTAGACTTTTACTCAAAAAAGGTGCCACCTTCAGCTGGTCTGATGAGTGTGAGAAAGGTTTCCAGCTCATCAAAGAACACATCACCAAGGCTCCTGCTCTTCAGCCTTTCAATGGCAACAGAGAAACCTTTGTCACTGTTGACGCCTGTGAATATGGCCTAGGAGCTGTTCTCTCTCAACTAGCCTATGGTAAAGAATTTACCGTGGGGTTTGCCTCCAGGACTCTTCGCCCGGTCGAGCGCAAATATTCTGTTATTGAAAAGGAACTGCTGGCCTGTGCTTGGAGTGTTGAAAAGTTTAAATCTTACTTATGGGGCAGACCATTTGTTCTTCAAACCGACCACCGACCTCTTGTCGACATTCTTTCCGGCAGAAATGTCAAGCGCACAACCGCACGGTTGGCTAGACTCTCCACTAAACTTCTAGAATACAACTTCAAAGTTGTTTACATTCCTGGGGGCAAGAACAAACGTGCTGACTGTCTTTCCAGGTTACCCATACAAGAACCTAACGAAAATGAGTGGGAAACAGAAATTGAAGAGTGTTTTGTGGCCAACATTTCACAAATTTCCATCTCCTTTGCTGAGAATGATTAGGTTAATGCTGTTGAGAATGATACTGTACTTAGGGATGTTGTTTCTTTTATACAGAGAGGTTGGCCCAAGGAAAAATCCCTTTCTCCTGAGCTTCAAATTTATTGGAAAATCAATTCCGAACTTTCCTTGGAAAATGGCAAAATTGTTAGGGGCAATAAATTCATTCCTCCCTCTGTTTACCGGGAAAAAATTATTGCTGATGCTCATTCTGGTCATCTGGGTGCCACCATCACCAAAAGAAATGTCAGATCAAATTTCTGGTGGCCAAGAATGGACAATCAAATTGTGGATGCTGTCAAACTTTGCACACGCTGTAACACCAGCGATAAAGTTCTTGTTTTGGAAGGTGTTCATGATTCTGTTGTTCCCCCACCCAGCAGAGCTTGGCAAAAAATTGGCCTAGACTTTCTGGGTCCTTTCCATGTTCTTCCCAACACTTCCAAGTATTTCCTGGTCCTCGTCGATCATCTCTCTAGGTGGGTTGAGGTTGAACCTATCAATGTTCCCAATTCAAAGAGCGTTATTGATTGCCTGACCAAAATTTTTCTGAGGGAGGGTTGTCCAGAAGAAATCCTCACCGACAATGGGGTTCAGTTTATCTCCAGGGAAATGAGTGTTTTTTTGAACAATTGTTGCATCAAACACACTAGAACTCCTTTGTATCACCCCCAGAGCAATGGCAAAACCGAGAGGTTCAATAGAGTTATTGTTGAATGTGTGCAGGCCGCCTTCAATTCCAATAGCTGTATTTTCCAAGCTGTAAAAGATCTTGTATGGTCTTACAGAATTTCCCCACATGTTGCTACAGGCTTCTCCCCTTTTGAATTGATGAGAGGAAGGAAAGCTTCTTCCCAAGCTTTTCCTTTTTGGATGGTCAAGAGTCTCCACAAAGGTTGTGATTTGGAAGTGGCATGGGATTGTGCCAACAAGAAATCTTCCAGTTCTCTGCCTTGTGATGTGGGACATGTCAAGAAGTCTTTTCACAGTATTCATGCTGGTGACTGGGTCAAGATTAAGAATCCTGTCACTGTTAAAAAAGGTCTTTCCAAGTTTCTCAATTCCCAACAAGTTGTGGAAGTTCGCAAAAATGCTGTCAAATTGTCTAATGGAAATTGGTGGAGCACTTCTCGCGTTGCCAGAGATCCCTCTCGTGCTTCTCGTGCAACTGTTCCTACTCCCAATGTCCAAGTTGACAATGGTTTAAGGAAAAGCTCTAGGTTAATTGTTAGACCCAACAGATTTCATGACTATGTATGATTTACTATTCATTGTAGTTCAATCTTGTTTTTTTTTGGAAAGGGGGGAGGTGTGTGGTGACCTGTATTGTGCAATACCTGGTGGAACTCCATGATGTCACCTGTGGGTTCTTCTTGTACTGTGCATTCTCCCCCAGTGTTCCCTGTTTGGCAGTTGCAGCTGCCCTGTCTCCTCTTCATGCTGGACGGCTCTCTTCTCCTGAATAAATCTCCTAACAGCTATTCCTGCCTCCGCCTCATCTTTACACTCTGTTGATTGGGCTAGAGGTGCCTTCTTCAAGATGGTGACTCTCCCACGTTTCCTGTATTTCCTGCAACACTACCCACATCCACTGCCCTCCATTTTCATCATGGCCCTGCAATCACAAATGACTAGTTTCCTATGTGTTCGCAAAATCCCCCAGAGTATCCTTTGCCAAATGCAGGTTTTCTCTATATAAGGTGGGTGCATGTCAAACTGTACTATTGGGCGGTGCAGCATATTGTCATTATCGATGGGCGGAGTTCTCGAAGTTGTACTGTATGGAATTCTGCAGAGTTACATAAAATCCCAGTGGAATTCTTGGAGTTCTCCTCTGCCCTAATCTAAACAAAGAATGTGGTTGGACATTCCTGTAGAGAGCCCTGCCTGCCTCTGGCCCTCTCAAATGTGCTTTGGACCCTTGACTTGACACTGCCAACCATTACTTTGTAGACCATGGCAATCTCATCCACAGGGCACACACAGTGGGACCTGGACCGCACGCATCCCGTGCAGACCAGCATCTGGTCCTCCCCACAGAAAAGCTGCAATTGCTGCCCATGTTTCTTGCATAGAGCCTCTCTATTGTACAACGTCTGCCTGCAGTGGGAGCAGTGGAAGCAGCCGCCGGGACCCTGCTCGCAGACCTCAATGCAGGAGCGGCAGATATTTTGCCACTCCATGGACACCGAGTCCCGGAAAAAGTCCAGGCATATGCAGCAAGTGACCTCAGCCTTCAGGTCCATGAAGCCTTTGGATGATATTGTGGGATGGACCAGGCTACCCCTGCCCAGAGACGGTTCCTGCTTGGTGCTGTAAGAAGCACTTAGAAACTTACACTTTCTTTAGAAAGTGGGGCCACAGAGTTCCTGTTCTCATCTCTGTTGAAAAAAATATTGATTGTTGCTTTAAGCTCCCATCAAGCAATCATGACTAAGACCGTATTGAACTAACCTTACAATCGTTGTTACTAGTGTGGGCAGCGGGGTTAAACTCCACTATGCGGCAAAATCAAAGATTTTTGCAAAACTCCACGCTCTCAGCTGAGTTAGCAAAACTCTGCAAAACTCGGCTGGCTTAGCAGGGTTCACCACCCACCCCTAGTTGTCATCAACAACTGAAACTGCACAAACAGAAATGACCCGGCCTACAGGCTGCAACTGAAAATGCTGTGGCCCACGGATTGCTTGGTCTTCTGTATGGCAGCGCTCCCCCACTCAATACCACCTATCTTCCCTGTCTGCATTCAGTGTTGGTACTTGGCCCTCCACCACATGAAATGGTATGGTACCCTTACTAGGCCAACCCGCTTTTGGCATCGGAAGTGGCTGTCCAAGCATGCTAGCCTGGCCAGATTACAATCCTGGAACCTAATAGGAATATATATGTTGGAGGATGTTTGGAGGGTTTGAAGGCAATATTAGGGTGATTCAGATGCTGCCGACAATTTGGATCTTGGAGAGTAGGTGCAGCTTATGTTTGGCCGAGGAGGGTCTGTGATTGTCAAGTTGCTCCTTCTTCTCCACGTAAATTGTTGCTATCTTTTTCCCAGATCTGATATTGACAGACTATTGGGCTCACTTACACATAAATTCATCAAAGTGACATTCTGCGAATTTCTAATAGCAAAAAATACCGAATCGCAATTTGAAAATCGCAGAATGGCATTCATGAAGAAATGCGATTGAAAAATGCGAATCGCAATCGGCCGCAATTTCCGATTGCGATTTTGCCACAATCGCTTAAATTTCGCAGAATCGCCCGTTTTCCATGTTGAAATTGCGATCTCACAATTAGCGAAATCGCAATTTGCGATCTCTCTAACTGCGAGATCGCAAAAACAGGAAGTCGCATTTCGAGCCCATTGATGACATCACAATCAGGAAGTAGGCTTTTCCCTCCCTGTAACAGATCACTGAGCCAGACAGTGGAAGCAGCATTGTGTAGAGCTCCACAATAGTGATTTTGCAGCATCCCAGCAGGACACATACCACCAACATGTCCCAGGAAGCAGCAGGGCAGGGAGCAGTGGCCAAGGAAGGAAGAGAAAAATAAAGTCCCTTAAACAAGAACTTGAGCACCTCATTGAGGGGGTCTGTAAGGACCATGGATGCCTCTTCGGCAAGGACTCCCGGAGGGTGCCAGAGGCAGACAAGCACCAGATCTGGCTGCGCATCCGCGCAAAAGTAAATGCAGTCGGGGTGACCCAGCAGTCAATCGATGACTTGAAGAAGTGTTGGTACGACCTGAGAGGTCGTGCAAAGGAGCGCATCGCGGAAAGGCTTGTTTGGTCAGGCCTGTACCTGTTGGTAGTTTGTTAAAGTTTTTTTTTTGTTACTGGTTACCACCTGGTTTGGGTTCCCCTTAATTTGCGCGTCGCTAATAGCAATTTTCGGGTTTTTCGAATTTTGCGATATTACTTGAATAGCGATTGCGATTATTTAGCGATTTCGCAAATTAATTCGCAGAATCCATGGTTTCTCACAATTTCCGAATCACTAATGGGCTTCTTCCTGGATTCTGCGAATTACTTTGCGAACTCGCAATTTTTCTTTAGCGAATTCGTAATTTTAGAGTTTTCACTCTCAAGAATTCCTTTTCTTCAAATTGTGATCGCAATTGCTAATTTGCAGCTATTGCGATCGCAATTGGCTTCATGAATCTAGCTGTTAGTCCTGTATACCACACAGAGTCTCTCATCATCAGCAAGAAGGGACAAGGAGGTGGTTAAGGATTTTTAGCAAAGTCACCATTTTCTTCTGTCCGTTTTGAGCTCTCTCTTTCTCTCTCTCTCTCTCTCTCTCTCTCTCTCTCTCTCTCTCTCTCTCTCTTTCTCTCTCTCTCTCTCTCTCCTTTTCATCATTCTAATATCCATATGTTACATTTTCTATGTTTTGGATATTCCTGATGTTGTGGTGCTGCTAAAATATTGCAACTGTGCTTCATGTTGAACGTTGTGTCTTGTGAATGACTTAATGTACGTATGAAGAAGTTGCCATTTTCGCAAACTGTTGTCTCTCATTTCCAAATTCCACTGCTAAAAATTCACAGTGTCTTGAAATTAATCATTGCATTTTGTTTCAGCCTGTGACCCTTCATATGCATTGTTGTTCCTTTTTTTGGTGAAAAGGCTTTTTAGATGCATACATGTCCAATTCTGAGCTTGAAGTAAGTAGTTACTACCAGTATAATCCTGTGTACATATTTCCAAGCGATCAGAGTGAAACTGAGGATTACTTTGGGGAACCAGTCTGAACAATGCGAGCAGAGCCGTGCATGCAGGAGGCATTGGTGGCTATCATATGCTGTAAATCTGATTCATCAGAAGATCCGTGCCCTCCGAAATTAATGAAGGAGCTAGACAACTACTCCTCCCATGTGCTATCTGAAATATGGAATACCTCCCTGGCCACAGGCATCTTCCCGGATTTGTGGAAGCATGCAACGCTCCTCCCCCTTAAAAAAAAGCTAATATTGATTCCGGCGAACGCAATAATTACAGACCGATTTCTTTACTACCGGCACCAGCCAAGATGCTCGAAAAAATAGTACAGAAACAACTGGCCAATTACATCGAGAGCCACAACATTTTGCACAATACTCAATCGGGGTTCCGTGCGGGGTTTAGCGCGGAAACCGCGCTAATTGAGGTGGCGGACTCAGTCAGGCTGGAGCTGAACTCACGGGCATTGGCCATGCTGGTGCTCCTGGATCTATATGCAGCATTTGATATGGTTGACCACTCCATTTTGATCCAGCGCCACGATGACTTAAAGTTCGAGGGCACAGCTTTACAATGGCTCAAGTCCTTTCTTCATAAGCGCACACAGAGAGTGGCACTCCAACCACATCAATCCAGTCGCAAGCCCCTTTGGTGTGGTGTCCCTCAGGGCTCCGCCCTGAGTCCACTGCTCTTCAACATTTATTTAGCCCCTCTTTTTTCACTGATTGCCAACTGGGGAGTGAAGGCGATCTCGTACGCCAATGATACCAGCTGGTATTCTCTTTTAAACACTTGTCGTATGCCTCTTTTGAGAATTTTTATAAACTGTTTAAAAGATATAGCACAATGGATGAAGAACAACGACAGTCTCAAGATGAATGCCGAAAAAACGGAGGTGTTATTTTTTGGTAACAGCCTACCCCCCGCCGTTGACCTTTGATGGCCTGAGGAAATGGGCTGCCCTCCCACTCCCGCAAGCTGCGCAAAAATCCTGGCATCAAGTGGCAGACGGACCTATCTTTCTCTGCTCAAATTCATCAGGTGACAGGTGCTTGTTTTGGCACTTTAGGAAACCTGCGTAAAATTCGACATCTTCTGCCAGAACACTGTCACCGGTCTGTGGTTCACGCCACAGTTACCTCCCGCCCGGATTATGCGATCGGCATGTATTTGGGCCTTCCAGCATACCAGATAAATAAATTACAGATGGGCCAGAATGCGGCTGCAAGATTGATTAAACATGTCCCATGCAAGCAGCACATCTCTCCTCACCTCAAAGCATTGCATTGGTTGCCGGTCAACAGTAGAATCAAATTTAAGGCCCTAACCCTAGCCTTTCAGGCATTCCATGGATCCTGTCCTTGCTATCTGAAGCAGAGACTTGGCGCATATGTGCAGCCTTGTTCTCTCCGATCAGGTTCCCAAATCCTGTTATGCACCCCGCGAGTTAGGAAAGCTCGATTAGGGGGCAGATCCTTTTCGCTTAAGGCTGCCATGCTTGGAATGCCTTGCCAAACGCATTGCGACAAATCACCTCTGAAACCATTTTTAGGAGGGCAGCCAAAACCTGGCTTTTTAACCAGAAGTAGCCTCTTGGTCTCTGTGTGTTACGCAGGTGGCCTGGCGCACCACTAGTTGCTATAGCGCCGGGACACCTCAGGTAGCTGTTCGTGCTCTATAAAAGACTGTATAATAATGCCATTTCAACACAAGCGCAACCACCCTTGCCTTAACAATGCCTTAACAATGCATATGTCTTAACCATGCATATGCCTGGTTAAGGCAATGTGCGGGGAAGATGCTGAGATGGGTGAACCCAGGAACAGGAAGGATCGGGGAGAGGACGCAGACTGGTAAGAGGGGATGGGGCTGGGTTTACAAGAGTGAGGGGGAGTTTCTAAGGGTTGCAGTAGTTTTTAGGGCACAAGGGGTCAGGTTGTTTTCAGGGCTGGGGGCAGGGTTGTTTTAAGGGTTTAGGGTTTGGGAGGTTGGGGTAGTTTTTAGGGCTTTGGGGGAGTCAGGATAGTTTGTTGTGCTAGGGAGTCAGAGCAGTTTTTAGGGCTCAGGAGGGGAGCAGGGTAGTTGTTAGGGCTCAGGGGGCTGGGGCACTTCTTAGTGCTTAGGGGCTTAGGTGGGAGTCAGGCAGTGTTTTGGGCTCAAGGGGGTTGTTGATGTTTTAAGGGCTTGGATTAGTTTTTAGGGCTCAGGGTGGGGTTGAGTACTCTTTATAGGGCTCATGAGGTGTTGGGGTAGTTGTTAGGGTTAAGGTCAGGGCGCATAGGCTATGATCTTTACCACACATCCCTCTACCACTCATGCCTTTACAACAATGTTGTGTGGCAGAGTTCACAGAATATTTGTCACTCTGCACTCCACTTTGATAGTGGAGTTTAGCAAACTAGACTAGAGAGGGCTAGTCAAAGACCGAGTTGAACACCCCTAGATATCAAGGCAGCGCAGCGCTACAAACAGGATGTGCAATTTTCCTTGCTGCCACTGCACAATCCCATTCCTCCATCCAGAATCATGGGTGGCAGCAGCAGCAGGGCCTACCTGTCTGCTTTGAGACAGCTATTATTGCTACCCGGCTTAAGTTTCCCCCTGCTTCCAACACTGGATCACTGTGGAATAACCTGCCTCCAAAGCCTTTCCGCCCCAAGCTGTGTGATGTCCCTTCCGAGTAATGGAGGGTAGTTCCAACAGTGTTTATACAGCAAAAGCATGTGCGGACTCTGTAGGATTGCCTTTGCTACTGAAAGGGCTCTAATATTAGGCTACCTTAGACATTACGAGTCCCTCTTTCTTTCAGACCATGTCCAGCCCTGGAATTGTCTTTCAGGTGACCTGGAAGCATTGAATTTATGATTACTGACAAATGTGATCCCAACTGAGTAGGAAATAAAAATTGCATCACACAAGTTCTCTGGAGTGCACTCTTTAGTCTTCACAAGCAAGTGGGAAATGCATTTGGAAATGTTCCAAAGAAATGTTCTTCATTCTTCTTATGATGTTTCATTTTAGCTGCTCTCAGGTTTCTCCTGGAAATCCAAACCATGCTTTTAAATAGTGTGAAAGGCCAGTATCTTTAAGCCTGCATTTACGAAAAGCATTTGGAAATAACAATGATGTATTTAGCCATATAGAGGTGGGTGAGTGGAGCAACTCCACCAGCTAACGGAACTCTGCGGCATTCCAAGGAGTTTTATGCACCTCTGTGGAATTCCCCTTGTAAGGGCATATGTGGTAAAGGAATGCGTTGTATAGGTACATTTGTGCGTTAGGCAGCGTAGTAGAGGCATGCGTGGTTTAGGCATGCGTGCCTGTCATACAACCATTATTTTGACTCAAGAAGTTAGAGTATACTGTTACCTTGACAAGTTTCCAACTAAATCATGGAGTTGTCTTTAACCCACATGCAAACAAGGTTCCCCAAGCAGGCTAAAAAACTAGTTAAGTTTTGCAGTGAATCCCACTCACACACTAAGGGATGAGCATTACCCTGGCCAGAGGGTGGAACATTCAACACCAAGTTAGGTATCCACACCTACCCCAACATATGTGGAGGGGGAGGTGCTCTCACTGATGCCTGCCGTCCCAGGTGCTCCTGCAATAGGGTACCCCAACCCACCACTTGTTGGAGCCGGAGGGCCCTGTCGTGTCTTTCCTACATGGTGTATTGTTGTTTTGCGTATGTTAGCCTTGTTTTGCACATTGTAGGTTGCATTTCTTTGTGCACGCTACTTTATAAACACACTTGCTTTTGTGCCACAACCTAGACATAATGTGAGAGTGCAAGTTGGTAGGAATGCACTACTTGCATGTAACAGCGCCATTTCAATAATATGAGAGTGCAGCTGATGTGTGTGAGAAAACATGTCTTGTCATATAACTGAGGACAGGAGTTGGGACCATGAAACACGTATGCCTACTAGGCCTCCCGAGACTGGGTGGGAAGCAAGGCCAAGGGGCACAGGGGCAACGGCTAAAACAGCCAGAGTGCCTTTGAGATCACGTATCTTAGCCCCTATCACCACCACAGCACTTCCACACATAAAGAGATGGCACAGACATGGTTGCCTTGTACTATATGTTCCGTTCCACACACTAGGGCCTCCATCCTGCTGCAAGATGTGGTACTCAGGTGCATAACCACCCTGGGATATTCGGAACCCAGAGAAAATAAATGACCACAACAAGAAAGTGTCCCTGCCAACCACCTGGGAAGGGACTTTGAGCCTGGAAAGTGTAGGCAGCCACACAGACCACCCCTCTCAACAGCCCACTGAGAAGAGGTAGGAGCAATCCCAATGAGACTCCCCTAAGCTGGTCCAACAGAAATTGAAAAAGACCACCCTTGAGGGGGATGTGTTGGTTGAAAGTGTCAAATTGTATCAGTTTTGAAGGAAGCTCCGCCACAGAACCTCCGAGTGTTTCCACCCAGTCCTAATGGCAAGGGTCAGAGAGGCTGGCAGGAGCCACACCTCAGAGAAGGTTTCTATTGCCGTAGAATGGACCACATGGCTGACTAATGGCAGTTAAATGAGTATCATAAGCAACAATCAATAAGCCTAGGGATGTCCCCGCAGAATCCCCATTCACAAAATCAAGCCCAGACCAACCCATATGCAGTTGAAATTCAACTACAGCAAAATCAGTTAGTGGCCACACCACAATGACAAGGTGGTTGGCCCAACACATGGCCACAGAAACAGCAGACAGAGAAACCAGCCCACAAGGGACTGGGACGGCAACCGTGGGAGGGAGGGGTACCTGTCTGGGGAGGTAATTCCTTTGCACCAACACAAAACTAAAATACATAGTAGATTCAACCCCCCAAAGCAGAATATACACTTCACGCACACCTCAATACACATTTCAAAACAAAGACAACATCAGGAAATTCAAGTCTTCAGGTTTGGTAAACTCAGGGCTGCCGTATGTTGTGCTTACCAGGTATCCACACTAGAGTCCGCTATTCGGTGCCTGTGGGGCCTAGGTTCCACACTGCTGCTTATCTCCTAGGGCAGGGTTGGCTGGCCACTCCCCGGGGAAGGGCAGTCTAGCAAGAGGGTATGATGGCTCCCCCAACCAGTGCATAAAAACAGGCACTCAGGTCCCATAACCCAAGGATGAACACTAAGTCAAAAGGACCCCATCCTTCAACTGCCTCCAGGCCAATGGAGGCCCCTTATGGGTTCCAAAACGAGGCAATGTATGGGAAATATGGAGCCAGATTTCCCACACACTTGGGACAATTGTGCCCTCCATAAAATTGTAACTATTCACAAACCAATGCCTGATACTGAGTCAGTAAGGAGCTTATCAGAAGAATCGGTCACCCCAGTCCGCTGCCCACATCAGACAAAATCCGATGAATTTTGGGTCTTGCTCTGGACTCTCAATTACGCAGCATCCTGCATTCTCCTTTCCCTTACAGTGCTCCAAAACAATCTTAGTCTGCTCTCGGGTCATGTCTCTCCAAAACATTGAAGGTAACGTGTCCCAAGATTGGAAGTCTCTGGCAACAGCCAGGGACAGCCAGATGAAAAATCCTGATTGGGGCCTAGTCAAAGGGAAAGGGTGTGCTAGGAAGTAGAAGGTCTGCAAAAATCCATCAGAGCTTCACGTGAGGTACTCAGAAATAGGCTCGCCACAGTACCGGGCCTAGCGACCAAGCTGACAGCACACCAGTCCTTAGACACACTGTCCAGGGGAGCAAGTAATCCCAAACTTGAACACTGCGATAGCAGAAACAAATGGGGGTAGCCAGAAAGCTCTATGACCCCCTTCAATAAACGAAAATGGAAATTCCCAAATCACATGAAAACCTGGGGAACTTGGAGTAGGTGATGGTGGGGGTTTGGCAGAACGGCAAATGTGCAGGAATGAGGTATTAACCGATACCCCCTCCAATATTTGCAAGACGCCTGGAACAAACAAGACAATGCAATTGAAAAGAATGGCGGAGTTGGGAGAGTCTTTCATAAATGACGAGAGGGAGGAAGAGGGTCAGGAGGCGGACTCTTTTGACGACACAGAATTTTCTACATTGAACATACAGTCTATAGATAAAAGAGGGAAGGGGAAGGTGAAAAATAATAAAAATAGCAAGAAGAAATCACGTACAGGACTGAATGTGGCTTCATTGCGTGGGAAGTCAATTTCAGAAAATAGCCCCTTGCACAAATGGGTACAGGCAAAGGGGGGCTTTAAGAGCACGGTATCTGCTGGCACCCCAGCAAAAGATCAATTGACGTCCTCAGCGGAGGGTAGTCCTAAAATGGGGGCCTTAGAGGGAGTAAGGCTCACGCACAATACAGAAGGCATTCAAGAAGGCACTCAGGCTACTCAAGGTAATCAAGGAAATCAAGATACTTGCAAAGCAACTGCAATTGGGAGCACAGCAATAGTAACAACTATGACAGCTAACAATGAAGAGGCTACAACACCATGACTAAACACGACAACCAAATCACAACAATACAGATTAAACTGGAGGATATAGAAAATCTACACCGTCGGCAAAATCTAAGACTTTTTGGTGTCCCTGAAGGCTCAGAGGAGGCTGACCCGAGGACTTATACGGTGCAGTTGTTTCCTTGATCTTTCTGATTGGGATTGGGACTCTCAGCTGCAGAGGGTTCATAGATTGCCAACAGTACAAAGGAAGAAAGGCGGGCAATATCCATGACGGATTATGATTTATTTTGGAATTTTTTTTGTTGAGACAGGCAGTTGCACATAGAGCTCGACCTAATTCACCAGTCAAGGTTGGGGACATTAGTTTTTTTGTTAGATCGGATTTAAACAAAGCTACCATGGATAGGCGTTGTAGGTTACGTCAATATATAGATCCAATAAAAGCGCTTGGAGCTCAGGTATTTAAGAACCCGTGCTCTTAAAAATCTTTAAGGATGGAGAAAAAGAAATCGAACAGGCCATTGCTAAGTGGCAAACTGGGGTTACAGAGCAAAAGTAAATGGGGGCTATAAAGTATTTGCTTCTGGATGTCTAGAAATCCTGCATGAATTCTAATGCATACCTTAGCTAAAGCTCAGATTGTATCCATGTTTAAGCAGAAGTGGGGTATTCTACATTAAGATTGTAAAATAAGCTGACAGTATTAATGCATGTGGTATATGCAAAGGTTATGTAAGGCTGGTACTTTTGTAGCTGATGTATTGTTTCCTTTCTCTCCCTTACCTATTCTGTTTTTCTTTCTCTTTTTGAATGTCCAGAAGGAGGGTAACTGTGGTCTAATTTAAGTATTATTCTAAAGTCTGAAAAAATTGTTGATATATTTTATGAGGGGGTGCGGGGGAGAGGCTCATGGCTGAAGCTCGGTAAGAGCTGCTTTGCCAACAGCAGCTGGGTAAAAGGGGGAATCCTCTTTAATGGGACAGGGAGTGGGGAGTGCTTACATGTCGAGTTTGGGGTGGGGGAGGTCAGGGGAAAAAGGGGCAAAAGGGGCAAAAAAATGAAAAATCATCACTAGGGCACAAAAGGTTTAAGATAACTGGTGGCATGTTAGCTAATTTTGGTAATGATAGTGCATTAAGAATTGGAATATTGGATGTGACAGTAGAAGTAGAGGAGGCATTATTAAAAATCAGAAAATGTAATCATTGATAAGTTTAAATGTACGGTTTGGAACATGGCGGGCTTAAATAGCACAACTAAACGTAAACTAGTCCGTGAGGAGTTGAGAATGTATCAAACCCAGATAGTAGTCATAACAGAAACTCATATTGCTTACAAAGACCGAAATTTGCTAAAACATTTGGGGTACGAGGTCATTATATGTACTACTCAATCAATATCTGCGAAAGGTGTAGCGATTTTAATAGACAAGAGATTTAATTGTAGAGTGCTAAAAACTCAATCAGACCAGCGAGGGACCAGCGAGGGAGGTGGGCTATTATACAGGATGAAAAGGGGAGTAAAAAATGGGTGGTTTGTGCAATATATAGCCCCAATGTGGATGACTCTGCTATTTTTGAATATCTTAGTATGTAATTGTTCAACTGGGAGGGCGAAAAATTGATCATGGGGGACTTTAACTGCGTTATAGATTACGGCTTAGACTCTTCTGGGAAAGGACGGATTCAGAGAATGCGCAATACGCGGGCCGCCATGCTCCAAATGGCAAGGTTACACTCCGTTAAAGACCTATGGAGAAATAAATATGCAGCAATAACAGGATATACATTCTTCTCTGCTCCTAATAAATCTTACTCAAGGATAGATATGGCATGGGTATTAGAGGGTCTAATTAGAACAACAGATATGGAAATCTGCCCCCGCGTAACATCGGATCATAATCCTATTATTTTAGTATTTAAGATCGATACAATAAGGAGGGAGATTAGACCGTTCTCTTTCCCAAGATACTTGCTGACAGATGGTGATTACCTAGATAATATGGCTCAAGATCTAGAAGATTATTTTAGAACTATTACAGAGACAACATCACCAATAATTGTGTGGGATACAATGAAAGCATTTGCCTGAGGTTTTAAACAAAAATATATTTTTCTCCAGAATAAGAAATGCAAAAATTAAATGGAGTCTCGGTTGAGCACTCTACGCAATCTTAAGTTGCAGCATGTGGAAGCGGTAAATAAGGGCCAGACAAATCAGGAGACTCTACTTCTAGTACTAATTGATGCTAGAGTATTAGTAAAGAAGTTTCGAAGAGATAAAATGGCCACAAGCTATACCAAATGCCGACTTGAAAAATATGAATATGGGGAGCATATAGGGCAGGAACTGGCCTACCAAACTGCAGAGGCAAAAGCAAAAACAAGAATAAGTGCTATAAGGGGGGTGGATGGACATCTGCATACCAAATCATTGGCAATTTAAGAACAATTCCATATGTTTTATCAGAAGCTTTATTCACTTGCATGGGCCCCAAATCAGGAAGAAATTGATGGTTATATTGAGGATAGTTGTATACCAGTGTTAAATAGAGATGAGGCAACTACAGTAGAGGATATAGTGTCAGTGGAAGAGGTGGAATTGGCGATATCGACACTACCAATGGGAAAGGCGGAGAGAGATGACTCACTACCTTTAGAATTCTATAAATCATTTAAAAAGGTATTGTTGGTGCCTATGTGTAGAGTGATCCAAGCAGTGGCAAGTAATGGACAAATACCAAAATCGTGGAACATAACACAAATTATGTATTTTTTTTAAAAGGGTAAATCACCAACAGAATCTGGATCATATCCACTAATTTCTCTTATTAACACTGACGCTAAGATCTTCTCAAAAATGTTTCTTACTCGATTAGCTCCACTTATGCCTCATTTAGTTTCAGATACACAGCATAGTTTTATTATGGGGAGGGACACCACTACTACAGCATTTAATTTTTCAGATAAGAAGGAGATCGAATTTGGGATGTTATTTTTAGACGCTGAAAAGGCGTTTGATCGCATTAGATGGGATTTTTTATGGGCAGTACTGGCTAAAATTGGTTTTGGTATTCAGTTTTTGACCTGCATAAAGGCTTTATATTGCAATCCGCAGGCTAAGCTATCTAATGGGGGACTATGCTCACCTTTATTTCAGATTTTGTGTGGAACACGGCAGGGATGTCCTCTGTCCCCACTGCTATTCGCTCTGTATATAGAGCCTTTCATATGCACATTAAAAAACTGCATACAGATTAAATCATTGGAAGCGAATATTCTTAATCTTAAATTTACGTCTTATGCAGACGACACTGCGATCTATGCAGTCAATCCGGATGAGGTCGTAATAAGTATTAGGGAAGAAGCGGAAACATTTGGTAAAGTTGCAGGGTACAAACTAAATGCAGATAAAACCCAGGTGCTCACAACTGCTGGGCTCCATTATTCTAACATTGGTTTTCGTGCTGCAGTGACTTTTTTAGGGGTACAGCTACTAGCGAAGATTAACCAGATCATCGATTTAAATTATGAACCCCTTCTAAAAGAAACTATTAAATTGCTAAGAATGTGGCACAAGCGCCCTATAGGATTGCTAGGCAGATGCAATTTGATAAAAATGAAAATCTTAACCAAATTTTTATTTTTATTCCGCTCTATCCCTCTGAAAATCCCTAATATATTCTTCAAAAAACTCGAAGGCGCTTTCAGTAGCTTTATTTGGGGTTACAAAAAATCTAGAAGAGCGATTGAGCTGCTCAAAGTTAGATTTGAACAAGGTGAAATGGGTCTTCCGGATTTTAAACTCTACTCCAGGGCTTCTTTCACGGGCCGGTTTCGGAGTTTGCTCGGTTTAGGCCAGAACGACTCTATATTTACACTCATGCTAGGAAATCAGAAAGATAAATTCCTATATGGAATCAGAGACCCGAATTTTTACAAAAGGGTAAAATTTAAGACCATTAAAGCTATTGTGCATATCTGGCAGGCAATGGCTATAAGGTGCAATTTACCGACATTTTTTAAAAACTACCCAATATGGAGCAATCCCTTCTTTCTTGTTGTGTTTCACAATCAAGCAGGTAAATCCTGGGCGACCTTTGGAAAAACTAGTCTGGGCGATCTATATAATGATAGAGAGCTCAAGCTATTTGAGGATTTACAGCTAGTTTATAAACTCCCAGATCACTTTTTGTAAAAAAATATTCAGATTAAAGACTATCTTGCATCCAATGTGGAAGAAAAGGAAATTAAACAATCAGATATCTGGGATTGTATTCGTGGGGGGAAGTCTAAATCTTTTATCAGCTTAATGTATGCTCATCTACACAGCTTTAAACCAGAGGGTAGTGAAAAACAGGTAGAACATTGGACACAAACATTAGGAACAATTGTTACACCGAGAATGATTGAACAGGTTTTATGTAATGTTGAGTACTCGGTTCATTCTGTTAGTTTACAGCTCCAGCAATTACGTACTACTTGTATGTTATATTATACCCCGGTAAGAATAGCTAAATGGGCTCAGGGAAACAAGACGGGGGATAAGGTAAATTTGCCAAAATGTGGGTTATATGCGGCCAATTTGAAACATTGTAGTGTACTTCCTATATTCCCAATAGGCTCTGTGCATTGGAATAATATATAATGTAGTTTACACGTAGGACTGAGGTCGACTAGGTCTCTACCGAATATATTAAACTTAATATTGAGTGCCAGCTAGCTCAGAGGTCACTAGAAACGTTCTCGAATTCACAAGAAGGGATTTGTTTCTGACAACCGCATAAACATGACAACTTTGTTTCCCAAGAATAAGAAATCAAATCTCTAGAGTCGCGGAAACAATAGATAACTATTTTACTCAGCAAATTGTGCATGAGGTGCTGAGAAAATAGAGAGACGGGCGCTTTCAATAAAAGTTTTTATTGAACAGTCTTCTTTCTCAAGCATAAGAAATATACTGCTACAAACTTAATACTTGTTATAAAGTACAGGGCATATAATACGAACAGTATTATAAAGTAGTACTGTAAAAGCATGATATGGTTTCTTAAGCCATAAATTGCCTTAAAATATATAAAATACATACAGTAATAAAATAATGACTAAAAGTATTCAACTGGTGCTTCTAAAATATGCCTACCCCAGTGTACCTAACCTAAGTCTAGTACAAGGGAAGAAGTAATTGAGTAGTAGTTCAAGTTTAGTAGTTCTCTACCAGGAATCTATTCCAAGAATTCTCTAAGAGGTCTAAACAGCTCCATACCTTGGTTTAAGAATGAAGGAGGTCTTCTATCTCTCTCTCAGTACTTCATTTCCCAGATACCCGCAAGGGTAGCCCAGAAACACTGGAGCTTTATTTCTCGGCAGGAGAAAAGACAGAGTCTCTCAGTGCGTCAGCTAGAGGGTCGGCTTCCTTCGGCACATGCGGCTGCAGGGTGTAGGGCAAGTAGTTAGTCGAGCTGCTCCAAACCACCCTGTGTCTGTCTGGGCAAACCTAGGCATATTTATACTTTGAAGGTGCCGGGTTTGAAGCATGATTGGACTTAATAACATCACTTAAAGGCTAAGCATGGGCGGAAAATCCGTTACGCTCGCGGATTTTGCGGATTTTCGGTAAATTCGCAATCCGCGAGATCCGCGAATTTCCCGCAAAATCCGCAAATTCGCACGCAGCGGATTTTTTTTTCTTGGTGATACAATTTTGCTGCGTGCGGTGTAAGTTCGCAATTGCGAACTGGTACAAAACCCTCGCGAACTGGCAGAAATCCTTGCGAACTGGCAGAAATCCTTGCGAACACAAAAAAAGCATTCAGCAGGTTCAAAAGTTCAAACTCATCATTAGTAACCATTCCCTGTAGTGCTTCCTGACAAGGGCCCCTCCAGAGTTCAGTTGCTAGTTGCAACAATTATATGACCCTGCTCTGACCCTCACAGCAGGCTCAAAGAATAGCTACAAGTAGGCCACAAAGGTCCTAGAAAAAAAAATTGCACTGCAACAGAAAGCAAATTACAGATAAGGAAGCAGGTGCCAGACTGGAATTTTAAAACAGTGACACATTAATAAATCAACCCCAAATTAATTCATGTCAGTTGAAGCAGGCAGGTGTGCTTGCTTTTACCCCCCATAATCTACAGTGATGATGAAGCAGAGGGTGGCATTGATGCACCAGAGGATGGCATGGGTGAAACAGAGGGTGGCAGGGGTGAAACAGAGGGTTCTGGGAACCTGTGATGATGAACCAGACGTAGAAACAACATTATCGTGACCGTTGCGAGCCGACATGTAAGTTCGCAATTGCGAACTGGTACAAAACCCTTGCGAACTGGCAGAAATCCTTGCGAACTGGCAGAAATCCTTGCCAACACAAAAAAAAATTAGCGAGAGTGGGGACGGAGGCACATTTTTCAGCCTTGCCCACGCATGTGCACTTGTGCCAGCACATGCCCATTAGAAAAGCGAAACCTCGCTTTCCTAATGGGCAGGCGGGCAGAAAGCAACCATGCCCTGTGTCAATCCTGGTGCTGCTCCAGCGCCAGGATTGGCTCTGAGGACGGAGGGCGGGGTTTCCGCTCCAGTGAAGGCGCCAAGGACAGGTCCCGGAAGATGCGGCGCTGACCGGCGGTCAGGTAAGTTTTCTTAAATTCTTCTCTTCCTTCTTTATTTTAATTCCCCGGCGGTACAGTGTGTATTGGGGGGGGTCTCACGCTTCGTATCACTGGCCTGGTTAATAGAGATGCTGGCCTGTAACACAAGTAGAAGGCGAAGCCGGTTCTCGAGGGAGTTGAACAGAAGCAGAGGGGTGGTGGTCTCAAGAGTGTTTCGTATTCTTGATGCTCTCGGGGAGTCTCCGGCTGGTTAACACTCGCCACCTATGTGATCCTCGGCTCCTCTTGGCGCAGCGGCATCGTGAGGCGTGGAGGAGGGTAAACTCAGTCCAGCTACCAGTTACAAGGGATAGGCCGCTGCAGTCTAGATGCAAAGATGGGAAGAGGTGATAGCGCTGGGATATGTCTGTGGTCACAAGGCTGGCAGAGAGCACAGCAGCGCTGGGAGCCTTTGTCAGCGGTTGGAATTCGCAAGTGGTGTGGTCGGGATAATAAAGTGGTTTATTGCTACAACTGAGCATCCCACTGGAACGGGCTACAGAAGCCTGAGGGTCTTTAGGAGAGATACAATTAAGGGTCTTTAAACTGAACCAGATATATCGTAGAGGAATCCGATTGCGCTGCATTTTCTTTTACTTCACGTTTCTTATAGTTAAGCAGCTGAGTACCTAATTAATATACTTAACTAATTGTGTCATAAGTGACAATTTGAAGTTGTGCATTGACGATAGTCTATGGTTTGAGCACATTCTGCACGTGAGAAACTCCACTCCCTTCACAATAAAATGCAGAGCCGTCAGTCGTGCCCTGCTTTGAACACCCATCCACAACCTGTTGTCACGCAGACACCTAGAGGCCACTTCTGTGCAATTAAGACCGACTGTTGCGTGAAAAACAGTGCTATGGAAACGCACTCTGGGAAAAGGAAATACGCAACATGCTCATCGCTTGGTAATTTTTTTAATATATTGCACTTTTGCCATCTCCCGAGTGTGTGAAGGCTTTGTCTCCTCAGTGCGCCTAGGGCTGTCACAGTGGCCCCTTTTGTTAGTGTGGATGGGGTCAGTGACTGTCCTTACTGTATGTGTTGCTCAGCTGCACGGAGCAACCATTAACAAACATCCGATTGCATTCCACCTCCTCTTCTACATCGTCCAGCGCACACCAAGGTTAAAGACAGCGCCCATATCAATACAATTAACTTCACGCACATTAAGGAATGTAGAAGGTTAGAAGACTTGTGACACCCATAACAAGCAGATAAATAGATGAGATCACCTGCTTACTAAAACATCCCATATTGCTGTGGTGAGGGGAGAAAGACAATGACTCATGAGTAAAAGGCCCAGGTTGCTCATGAATAACCACTGAATCTCTGAATAATTACAACAGTTGGGGCTATCTTCTGGTACCCCACTAAATTTGTGTGAATAACATAAAAAAGAGAGCAACCCCCCATAAAAGAATTACACAGGAACCCCAAGGTTTATTTGGGATCATACATAAGTATGCATGTTTTTCTAAACTAACCTACAAACAACAGCTCTTATCCAATAGGTCTGCAGTCGAGCCACAAGTGCATCAAATTTACAGCACCCACCAGCTTTGTTGAGACTACTTCCAGAACCCCAACCAAGCCCAAGTGTGCAAGTCATTGATCATGGACCGTTTTGTTTTTTTAACGGACATTCTCAAACAAACTCTTTAGCACTTTCAAAAAAGCAAAAGAATCCCCTGATCACCAGGAGACAACATGTGTCTCCTTCAGAAATCATCCACAGACCTGCAATGTTTCAAAAGTTATTATGCCTTTGTATACCCTATGTTTAGCATTTGTGTGGCTGCATCCATCTGTAGCTAGAAAATATGCCTAGTCAAATGGAGCCTATCCCAACATTTCTACAGCACTTGCACGGGGGCCTTTCCCACCCTTATTACAACTAAACTGAACCCAAAGCTAGTATTCCAGGCGTACTATTTTTACACAACACCTGGTATCAGCAGATGACCACCATGGGCGCCCAGACATCAGCCAGTTCATGCTATGTATGTTCACTTTTATCACATGAAGTAGGCACAGACAGGCTTTATTTGCCTCAAGGCGTAGCCCCCAAAAGAGCAAAATGCCTCCTCCACCTGTACCCTTGTAGGATCTGGCCAAGATACTACCCAACAGAGTAGGATCCCACAAAGTAGTAGTAAACGTAGCTCGATATGAGACCAGTCCCACAGCAGTTCACATTTTCACCGAGCCTAACAAGATTCAAACAGAGCTAGATAGGATGCTTAGGATAAGCAACATTGTGGAGGATACTGGTTGGCCCAAGACTTTCCAGAAAAGAGATAATTGGAGGTAGCAAACCCACCGCACCAGTGCACAACCATGTCCCACCTACATCTGGTTGTAGTCCTAGGGTGGCCCTCAGTCTGTCTGGTGTAGTCTTCTTCAATAACAAATGGATGCCAGACATGGGGTTCCAGTGTACGGCCATCCACTTCGATGATTCCAAGATAAATAGTCACGTAGCGGAGGGTTAAACTCCAGCATAGATAACCCCTGTCAGGAAATATGGGACACTGAGATAGATAGGTACACATGGTTGAAAAGGAAGGGACAATCCCTAATTGTATGGATACTTACACTTTATTGCTTGTGTTTCAGAGGTAAAGGAACATATTTACTTGGCACAAATGAAAACTGCAAAGCAAAACTGTACATACCTGACATGCAATAGGGCAGCTCCACTCTGATGGATCTCTACTGACAGTGAGGGGACTTTGCAAATGCTCAGCTCATCCCCAGTTAGTGTGACCTCTGCTCCTCATCACCATATACCCTGACCCTGGTCATCCCTGGAGAAGAACTGTCAGAGTTCTAACAACATCTGCTATAGAAGAAAACAGCTATATTGCATCAGGCACAAGAAAAAATAACTGCTAATTAATTTGGCAGGGCTCATTACAAGGACTTTCCAGAAGAATTCAGACTGTTTACTGACACACAAGCAAATACAGGAGGGTCTGTACCCTTTTTCACCATGCAGACGAAAGCACATTCATGCTGATTACATATAAACAGATGGGTGCTGCCACAAATGATGAATATTACTGAGCTCAACTTTAACACAATAAAGGAAGAACTAAGGGCCATATGCATCATAAAAGTTTTGCAATTCTCAAATTGCGATTTTTCGTGAATCGCAATTTGAGAATCGCAAAATGCAATGTATGTAGGATTTGCAAAAAAGTTTGCGAATCCTACATATTCCCTATTTGCGAATCACAAATTGAGATTTGCAAATAAGGAATACCTTCCCATTCATTCCTATTGGCTAGGAGGTCCATAGGAATGAATAGGAAGACATTCTCAATTTGCGATTACTAATTAGAGAATCTCAAATTGAGAATGCAATTTCAAGGTTGCAAGGGTGCCAAAAGGACACCCTGTTGCACCGCCTGAAATATGCATGTGTGCACATTTCGCAACATATGACACTTTTAAAAAATCTAAAAAATTATTATTTAAAGAAAATCGCAAATTACCGCCAACTTGAAGTTGGTGGTAATTTGCAATTCCTTATGGCCAAATAGCAAACTTCCAGAACTGCATTTAAGGAATCGCAATTTGCAATTCCTTATATGGCCGGGATGCCTGTCACCCCCTCCCAACACAATCCCCAAGGATGGGAAGACGAACTCAGTTCTGAACTTTTGGAAGGCGGGAGGGAGTCACCCTCCCGGCCGTATTTATTAAAATATGAAACAAAATTAAAACATTAAATAAAAAGTTTCATATCATGTAGAATTTTCATTTATTACATTTCGATGAAGACATGTTCATTGGCTAACCTTAACAAATCTCTAATACAAAGGTTTCCTAGCCGAGTCTAACATCCTGCAAATGCATACATTCTAAATTAAAATTGTACATCCTAGCATTAAGGGCCAACGGCAAGGTCACAACCGGTGTCAGATCCCTACTACCACAACTCTCGCCCTCACGGTGTGAGTGGCGGCCGCGCAGAGGACTGTACCCTCTGTGCCAACTCCAATTTCCCTTGTCTTGTTGGGGGCCCCCATTTCAGCTCGACGCCATCTTAAAGGTCGTCCGAGCACCCGTGTGAGGTATCTGTAGGAAGGACAGCGTGGACTCCCCCCCCCCACCCCACACTCTCTCTCACATCCGCCGTCGCGGATATCCGGGCCCCGGGAAAATCGTAGGAGGGGCATATATCCGCCTCCTCCCCTGGAAGGGGCCTATGGCCGTCTCCCCTTAGGCGACCCATACTTAGTGGGTGCCGCCTCCCAATGGGAGGGGCCAATGGCCGCCTCCCCCCGGGCACTCCCATCCATAGTGGGTGCGCCCCCCTCTAGGGACCTTGAAATTACTGCTCACCGATCATGACCTTACCGCCCGACCAAAAAATAAATACGACATTTGTTTACCTACTAAGGGAGAAAAATATCATCCTGACTCCTTGTAACACTTGATTACTCCTAAGAAAAACAGTACCTACAACAGAATTACATCCTTAAACTAGACATTCCTTTTCTTCTATACGGAGGGAAAGAAGATGTTATCAGAGCCAACTTTATTCAAAAACTAACATTGCCATAAGGGGCTGGTGGGTGGGTCAAAATTGCTCCTTGTTCCGTCGAGGGCTCACGTGCAACGAGTGGGTGCAGCTTCCAAGCACAGGAACAAGAGGATGCTTCTTCGGATTCCCACTCTCTTTATTCTTCTTCGGAAGGGCGTGTACCCTCCGCTGGTACGCCTACTGGGCGTGGTTATCGGTGTAGGTGTCTAGGACAACCCCTCTTGGGCGGGAAAGGGCGCGCCCCGGCTACGCCGCTTCGGGCATACCAGCCGAGACACCCCCCGCCCAAAATGGTTTCCCGGGAGGATCAGGGCACCTAACCATACGTTTGGGGAGACCGAGTGGTCGCCCCTTTCCATATGGCCGGGATGCCTGTCACCCCCTCCCAACACAATCCCCAAGGATGGGAAGACGAACTCAGTTCTGAACTTTTGGAAGGCGGGAGGCAGTCACCCTCCCGGCCGTATTTATTAAAATATGAAACAAAATTAAAACATTAAATTAAAAGTTTCATATCATGTACAATTTTCATTTATTACATTTCGATGAAGACATGTTCATTGGCTAACCTTAACAAATCTCTAATACAAAGGTTTCCTAGCCGAGTCTAACATCCTGCAAATGCATACATTCTAAATTAAAATTGTACATCCTAGCATTAAGGGCCAACGGCAAGGTCACAACCGGTGTCAGATCCCTACTACCACAACTCTCGCCCTCACGGTGTGAGTGGCGGCCGCGCAGAGGACTGTACCCTCTGTGCCAACTCCAATTTCCCTTGTCTTGTTGGGGGCCCCCATTTCAGCTCGACGCCATCTTAAAGGTCGTCTGAGCACCCGTGTGAGGTATCTGTAGGAAGGACAGCGTGGACTCTCCCCCCACCCCACACTCTCTCTCACATCCGCCGTCGCGGATATCCGGGCCCCGGGAAATTCGTAGGAGGGGCATATATCCGCCTCCTCCCCTGGAAGGGGCCTATGGCCGTCTCCCCTTAGGTGACCCATACTTAGTGAGTGCCGCCTCCCAATGGGAGGGGCCAATGGCCGCCTCCCCCCGGGCGCTCCCATCCATAGTGGGTGGCGCCCCCCTCTAGGGACCTTGAAATTACTGCTCACCGATCATGACCTTACCGCCACAGGCCGGATAGTTGACCGGCTATCCGGCCCCCCCACAAACTCCTCCTAAAGGTCATGCTTCCTCAAACCCCTTAGCCACGCTATGAAGTCTCCTATGAGTAAGACATTCCCCTCCCTGGACAGGTGAACCCCATCATTGAGATACATGTGATCACCTCGAATACACCCATGCGGAATGCTATGCAACTGCGGGGAGCGAAATAATCTACCAAGCTTGTTATTAACCTTCTTTACCGAATGGTTCAGAGCTGACACAGAAAGGCCCCCCCGCCAAACCCTTCTGGGAATCATGTGGGACCAGGCAATCGTGCACCCCGGGATACTTTTTGCCAACCAGCTAACAGCAGACAAAACTCGCTCGAGCAATACTCGCCTACCGATTGTCACCAAATCATTGCCCCCAGGTGTACTATGATTACCGATGGCGGTGACCTCTGCCGCCCTAAGAGACCCTCAACAAACATTTCGAACTGGTCAATACAGAGCCCGCCCTTCCGTGGAAGGCCACTCTGTACCCGTATTCCCCAGCTGCTTGAGCCGCGTCACCTGCTTTGAATACGTCCCCGGCCCGCCTCACGTAAGAGTGGCCCACGACCCACACCACTCTCTCCTCAGCAGGTGATCCGTGACCGCTGGTCCCCTGGTGCTGGGTCGACTGCAAATTACGCCCCGCATGATATGCTCGCGAAACTGTAAATCAAACAGAAGACAAGAAGCGTGAGTGCATGTAACTTGACTTCACAACATGTGCAGACGCACATACCTTTTAAAACAATCCGAGGACCATCGTCCCAACTGTTTTACTTCTTCAGCACTCTGACCCCTGGCTGTAGCCTCAGTAGCAGCCCCTATCCTAAAGGAGTGGGTCCCAAAATCGCCCGGGTCCATGCCCGCCGCCGCGATTGTCAGTGCTAGCACCCTCTGGAACTGAAACCTCGTCAGCGGGGTGGCATCGATGTGCCTCAGCAAACTCCCCCCCCATGTATCCACCCTCAGTGCCAAGTATTCTTCGATGCACCTTATCGGGCACGTGGGGGACCCTCGCATGCGCTGCACAACAACACTGTGGCCCATAGCTCCCTGGTCAGTTTTGGACCTAGCTATTGTGACCACCATCGAATCACCCTTAATTAAGATGTGATCCCTGCACAAGCCTCCCTCCACATCTTTCTTATTCCTTGCGACCAGTTCGCTCACCCGCATAGCCCCATGGAATGCTAATGCAAAAGCTGCCCGGAACAGAACTGCTTCGAAATGGGAGGAGCATGTTGTGACTAGTTTTGCCATGAGTAGGGCCAACCTCTCTAAGCCAATCGGGCGCCTCTCGTCCTGCTTACGACCCTCGAGGCGCTGCCAGCCACGAAGAGCTTTCTTCACCAAAAAGGAACCCGTTGGGTCTTTTATGCCATGCACCTGCGCCATGAATGAAATGGCCGCACGATGCCTATTGGCCGTTGCCGCTGATCGGCCTTCCCTGTGCAGTGCTACCAAAAACCCAAGAAAGGACTCCTCCTGACCCCAGTTCTGATTCCCTGTCGGACCCAAAAATGCACAATAGGAATGAAACGCTCCTTCATATGCCTTCCTTGTCCTGGGGGCTAAGCTTGCTGCCACGAGGTCTTGTAATCCGGGGCACCGATTAGCCAGAGTGCTTCGGGGAATGGTGCCGCTGCTAGGTCCGCTGTAGGTAAATAACCCCTGAATGCCTGCATATGTGAACGAGAGAGTGCATCAGCCGCATGATTCAGTACACCCGGCACATGTTTCGCTCTGAACTGTACATTCAGTCTCATGCAAAGCAGCACAACTTCCTTCAATAATCTCAAGATCCATTTGCAGCGTGCTGCCTGATTGTTAATGCATTCGACAACAGTCATATTATCGGACCAAAATACCACTGAGCGGTCTCGGAACTCGTCCGGCCATGCCATCAGAGCAACAAAAATAGTGAATAGCTCGAGGAACCCTATATTACTTGTGAGACCGCTGGTGTGCCACCACGTCGGCCACGTTCGCGCCGACCATCGATTACCAAAGATGGCGCCGAATCCCACGCTCCCTGCCGAGTCAGTCCACAAACCTAGCTCGTCCGAAGACGCCGGCGGCTTGTTCCACACCACTCGACCGTTGAAATCCGCCAGAAATGCCAACCAGATGCGCATATCCTGGCGAACCTCTGCAGACAGTCTCGTGCGGTGGTGTCCTTCCTTGGGACCAACCATAGCTTGTGCAATAGAGCGTGAAAAGGGGCGGGCCATCGGTATCACTCTCAAGGCAAAGTTAAGCTGTCCTACCGCCTGCTGTAACTGGTGCAGGGTCACTTTCTCCTTACTAAGCATAGTTTCAGGGAAGCCCTAAATTTAGCTACCTTTTCCATTGGCAAACGGAAACATCCCTCCACAGAATCGAGTTCAATTCCCAGAAACTCAAGTGAAATAGATGGTCCGACCGTCTTACCTGGTGCCAATGGCACTCCAAATTCCCTCATGTGGATGCAAAAGTCCTGTAGCGCCTGCGCACATTCCGTGTCGCCGGCTGCTCCCAAGAACAGAAAGTCATCTAGGTAATGCATAACATGCCTATGCCCTGTGGCCTCGGTGAATGCCCACTCTAAAAAACAACTGAATTTTTCAAAATAGGCAAAGGAAATGGAGCAACCCATCGGCATGCATTTATCCATGTAATAACGTCCTTGGAACGAAAAACCTAGCAAACGCTGATCCTGTGGGTGTACCGGGAGCAACCGGAACGCTGATTCGATATCTGATTTCGCCATCAGCGCCCCGGGGCCCAGGCGATTCAACATGGTGACGGCATCATCGAATGATGCGTACCGCACCGAACAGACTTCAGGGTTAATAGCATCGTTTACTGAGAAGCCCCTTGGAGCAGATAGATTGTGGATCAGCCTAAATTCCCCCGGGTCTTTTTTGGGGACCACCCCTAATGGGGAACAGATGAAATTCGCCACTGGCGGGCACTGAAATGGGCCAGCGACTCGGCCTAGGGTCACCTCTTTGGCGATTTTCTTCTCTACCACACCTGGATTATGTTGTGCTGAAAGCTGGTTTTTACAAAAAGGTTCCCTTCCTCAACACCCCAGCAGAGACATAATCAGGGTATTTGTTTAACCACGGAGTCATAGCCATGAGATCAACGGGAGTGGGCAATTGTACACAATGATCCCCCTCAGTCCTGTTTGGACCCTCCTCTACCCCCCGACCCGTTATTTTTCGACCTGCATGAAATCTCCGGGTGCGAGGAATTCCCGCAACCCGCACATGCATGTTTGAACTTACATGCCCCTTGCGGTCTGGTACAGTTGCCTCTATTGAAGCCCCAACAGACCCCCCGTTTCCCTCCATTCCCGCCGGTTCTCGGCTGGTGATTGCCACCGGCGCCTGCTCGAAAGGGCACCGCGGGCTGCTGGCGGGAAAACCCTGACCCATTCCCACCCGGAGAGGACGTCTTCACCGCGCCAGGCAGGAGCTGTTTCTGCCAAGAAATCGAGTCGAGGCAATCCCATGTCAGAGCGGGACCATACTCTTTTGCTTTACGGAATTTCATGTCGTAACCCATCCATTCATTTCCCTCATATGTTTCATAAAAATCCATTATACGTGCCTGATAACAAGACAATTAGGGCAACACCTCGGGCTTACGCTCGCCAATAATCGCAGTAAACATTGTAAAGGCCTTGGCCCAATTTGTTATCGTCTCATCCACCCTGAATCCCGCCATTTTGGCTCGCCAGACACTCGGGTGCCACAAATCTTTCTGTGTCTTAGCATACTCCATCTCGCGATGGTCGGTCAATAGTGAAAACATATTAACATACTTGTCTGCCCATATTAATTCTTTTGTGGCCAACGGGATATGTTGAACCACCCTCTCCCGTCTTGAGGGCAAGGAGCCCTCCCCGGCCATTGGCAAAGCGAGCTTACCAGGTTCGGTCGTTGTTCCCGCCGTTTTCTCGGTGCCAGCTGCCGATCCTTCCGGGGTCACCTGTGGGGAGACAAGAGGGAGATTCGCCTTCGCGGCATTTCGCGACTGCTGCAACTGCTGGATTAGTAGCCTGGCCTCTTCGGTCATATCTCCGGGCGCCGTAGTACTCGCTACCTTTTTGTTGAGCCACACGGCCAACTGGGTGGCCAATTCGGGTGGCATGTCCTCATCGACGGCGGGCGTACCAGCCGAGACACGCCCCCCGCCCAAAATGGTTTCCCGGGATGATCGGGGCACCCAACCATACGTTCGGGGGGACCGAGTGGTCGCCCCTTTTCAATTGCATTCGCAAAATAGAGAGTCGCAAATTTTTAAATTCTCTATTTTGTGATGGCCTTTTTGGATGATACATCGCAAAAGGCTTTTTCCAATTCGCAAACGGGCTGATTCTGAGAATCTGCTTGTTTGCAAATGGGAAAAAAGTCTTGATACATATGGCCCTAAGAGCCATCCGCCGCATGGTGAAATAAAACTGATATGTATTAGACTTGATGACCACAATGGAGGGAGGAGTGTGTGCATCCTGCTATACTTTGATCCCAGGCAATGACATGGATAACAGGATGCTCACTCTTGCCATCCAAAAACTGATTCCAAATAGACATGCGTGCTCCAAAGCAGCAATGGTATGAATGCTGATTTGCCGGCCCCCCCACCTCAGTGGTTTGTGGGACTATGTACGCCATTGCTGCCAGTTCTCATTCTTGTAATGTTTACTGCTGAAAAACGCAGGCCACAAAATGGGTAAAATGTAAATGAATAGAGAAGAAGTAGTAATCACAACTAAGACACAACAATACCCAATAAATTTGACTGTCATGAAGAGTGGGGTAAATGATGTAGCTGTAAATTCAATAGAGGGGAATGTTAATCTCGATGTAAATCTACACAACAATACATGTATATTGAAAAACAAGAACAAGTCACTGTTGTCGAAATCTCCCAAGATGACCTCCCCATCAACACCGAGTAAGAAATACGTGGTCAGAATTCCCTGTGACCTAGGCCTGAAGCTACTGATTGACAGATCACATGTGGGCTGGTACGTAACCAGCCGGACAAACAGGCAAACAGGAAAACCTGAGATTAGTCCCACAGATAGGAGCAACACCACAATGGACCCAAGAGCTTGGCCCCTATAAAGCACATATGGCAAGAGGTGTGCAAACATTCCAAAAACACCATATAGTTAGATGCCACATTAGGTTAGGAGCATTGAGCCAATCAGAGCACACCACATACATTACACAGAGATAGCACATGCTCCCAATACCGGACATCAGGACGCTTCACTCACTGGCCCTCATTGTGTCCACGCAAGGCAGAGACTTACTGCATTCACTATCATTGGCCATGTTTTACACCTCATGACTAAGCGCACATTACTTTCTCTAAAATAAATTGGTTTATGATGTTCCAAAGAACAAATGTATGTTAAGACAGTCCACAGATCTGTTTCTTTGAATCTTTCCTGATGTAAGTTTTTAATTAAACCAACTGTTCCTGTTTTGCTAAATACCTCCAGTTTTTAGTTTTTTCAAGGTAAACTCATATTCCAGCAGTAAAGTCCAAGGGGGTCGCACATAAATTTGATCGCATTTGGACTCCCTGGAAAAACAGTGCTGGATTTCCATGTAGAACACGATTACAGAGAGACTGGACGTTCTGCCCCTGGGTGGGCTATGCAAGGTACCTTTTGTTTTTCTTTGTTTATGTTGATGTCACCTGTACCTGTATTGTGTCCTGATACATAGGTAACCACTTCGAAAACAGGACCCTGTGCTCTGTGTGATGCTACAGGGGCCACATCCATATACATTGTTTACACTATGTCTATGCAGAAAACAATAAAATGCGTTATTAAAAAAAGAGTACATACCAGTTGTGAGATTTTCTTTTTTATTTTAAGAGCCATATCCTGGATTCTGGCAAGATGCCGGAGACAGCTTGTATAAGAGGCTGGAACTTCAGGGGATTTCTAGAATGGAGTTATGTTCGTAATGGACTTCTTATGTGTGTAATTTTTGCAATTCCATTCAGTGGATAACCACATATTATTGGGCTGACTGATATTTATAATGTGTAGAGTATGTCAGTGTAGATAAGTAGTGGGAATGATCTTTTAACATTATCTTGGCTTGGGTGAGTGTGCATGGGGTGGTCCCCTACAGTTAGTTGTCTTACACAAAGGGGGCGGGTAATGTACTGCGCAATGGTTCAACCAAAAACAAATTCACATGGTGTTGGAGATCAGGCTTACCCTCCTTTTTAAAATGTGTTAGTTAAAATAACTTAAAATGCTATTTTGTGCCCTTCAAATAACCTGTGTGGGAGCCTGTCACAGGTTCAACAATAGCTGATGTCCTGGCATCTTATTCCTCTGTCCCTTTGTACTTGAGACTAATGTGCCCCCGATTTTAATCTATTGTTATTCAATGCATAGTCAATATATTGTCAGTTTCTTAATATGTTTTACATTTCAATGCCTTGTGTCACTCTGAACAGTTTCCGTGTGACAATTCTCCCAACCAAATTTCCTCATCATTGTCGTCAATCCACATTGTCCAAATGTCCCATAAATTGCAACAAACTAATTGTCAACAATCTAGAGGAATCCTGACAGTCAGTTAGCTTGAAGTAGTATATTTAAGCCTTGAGTCGTAAAACCTTACTGGTGATTATGGTTCCCTGTTGTGGATTGTGATGTGTCTGTTGGCAGAAAGTATTTTCTATAGAGCCTCCTGTAACTGATTTTTGTCAGTCCAACCTCAAGTTAAAGCTGCCTTTTGATTTTACCATCTGCATCTGAGGTGAATCTTGCCTTCTGTATTTCTTCTCATTTAATGTCCTGATTTTTTCGCCGAAAAATTCACTCTGATAGACAACAGAACATCATATATTAGGATTAACCATCATGCCCATTGTAGTGTCATTATAGGGGCAAATAGAGTAGAGTACTATTATGAAATACATTTGAGGTAAGAATTTCTGCGAAGGCCTTTCTTCTACATTGTGGATTTGTTCAGCAGGGAGCCTTTGAGTGATTTTAGTTTACAATCTTGTTTTACAATTTTTTTTATCTCTGGTTTGGTCGGCCCCAGAGGGGCCGACCAAATGGTTATTGAGCCCTCAGGAGTGGGCACAGCACACCTACGCTGCTCACAGAGCAGATACCCCCCCCCCCCCCACCCGCCTCCCCGTAACTAAACGTAAAATGGTAATACCTGTAAGTTACTACCAATTTCTGTTTTACACACGGCGAGAAAGCACTGGAGCGGCGCTCCTCCGCCACAGTGGAAGAGCCGTCTCGGAGTTCCACACCAGCTGCTTGGATAGTTATCATAGGTGAAATATTCCTTACTACTGACCAATTTTCTTTTTTTTTCAGTACCACTTTGGAGGCTATCGTTATTTAGTGATATAATAATGGCTCAGTGATAGTGTTTATAGTCTGGCAAATTGAGGCCGCCTTTTTAAGTTTGAGTTTCACCAGCCCCCCAACGTCCCCCTGCAGTGTAATTGCTGCGGGTGGGCACCCCAGCAGTCATCTATAAAGAAAAGTAGCTAACCTCTGCAAGGGGATCAGGATAAGACTGTGGTGGCCCTGGATGACTCCCAACAGCACCAACTAAACAAAGAGTTGTGTGTGCACAAGTGCTCCCACTTAACAAAAAATATGCCTGCTCCCACCAACACACACAAAATGTGTGATGGTTGGGTCCGTGAGAATCCTGGGGTTCCCCCTGCAGTCTCCAAATAAAATAAAAAATGTGTGGCACACCAAGACACCCACAGAAATAAATTGAATATGAAATGAAAGACAGGAGTGGTTCACTTATAATGTGTTGCTCATTGAAGGAGCACCCCATAATGCCATAGGAGGGCTATGTACATTTTTGTTTTAGCTTTGTTTAGGGGCATCACCAAGCATTTTTTAATGTTGGGGGGCTCTGGAAGTGTAGCAGACACTATGTAAAAAAAAAGTATTTCTCTTGGGTCACTAAAATCCTTAAACCGAGGAGAAATTAAAGCATTTTTTGAAGCACTACTTAATGGAGCTCTATGCTGTTCAGCTGGAGTCCAAGGTCTTCTTGTGGGTGGCTGTTTTTATAATTTTATTTTGTGGGCTGATAAATGTTAAAAGAATTAAAAGAAAGTCTGATGGACATGTCGATTTGATTAAAAAAAAGTCTCAGAGTTTTTAACATTTATCACCCTGCAAAATGAAATTATATAAACCAAGTTAAGTAAAAAAGACATACAGACATGTTTTTTAATAAAAATGTATTTAATATTTAAATAATATTCACTATTATTAAATACTGAATTGTGTGAATTGCTGACAAATACATTGCATTAATATTATTGGTGATTTTTGGAGAAAGGTGATAGATGATATGCTCGCCCTTGAGATACCCAATAGGCTAATTTTTTATAATATTTTGTTGTGACCAGAAACTGTACCTGAGAGCATCCAGGAACCAACGGCGCACATTCATATGACAGAAGACTTTGCGCTGCAGTGGAGTTGGCTGTCCACAGGTGGTTGGACATAGGGCCTGCCTGCAGGCCATACCATGCACGGCATGGAGTTACCTGCCTGTTAGGGGTTGCATGCAGGGCCTGGCCA
The DNA here is from genome assembly GCF_964263255.1 of Lissotriton vulgaris. NCBI lineage: Eukaryota > Metazoa > Chordata > Amphibia > Caudata > Salamandridae > Lissotriton > Lissotriton vulgaris. The sequence continues at coordinate 3,577 of NW_028251647.1, read as the reverse complement.
CAGGCCGGGGTTGGCTTTAGGTATGATAATAAAATATTATTATGTGTTAAGCAAATCCTAGAAATTCTATGAAAAAACCTAAGGTTAATGTGACGTTACATTTAGGAATTTGTATTATACATTAAAAAAAAAACTAAGAATTGCTCTGATGAGAACAAAGGTTAAAGTAAAGGTATAGTTAGGTGAACTATACTTCTAAAACTAAAAAAACATGAAAATTCACCAATTATAGTTATCTCTAGTAACTAGAACTTGTACTCTAAAATTGCGCCCTTGCCATGCATTGCTAATTGCCCCAGATATTACACCATTCATTGTATGATCTGTCACATCATTGATAGAATTATTGGTGACAACTGAACTGACGTCATTGATTTTTGTTTTTTTAAACAGATTTTATTGGGTTTACAAACATATCGAGTTATCACAAATCAATAGCAGAGACAATAACTCAGGAGATACAATCCGCTATTTCCTACATGCCTCATTTAACTGGAAGGTGCCCCGCAACCAGGATCTGACCTCCCTCTAGTTCTTGCAATTACCCCATGCCATACAGGTCTAAAGTCCAGTACTTTGAACTGCTTAATTCGCAAACTTAATACCCCATATTACCCTACTCTTCTTACCCCCTCCAACCCATCTCTCCAGGCTTGCCACTTCTCAATGTGCGACTGCTCTGAGAAGTCAGAAGTCAGATATGCCGCCCTACATGTCAAGGTTCAGTGGTCCAGGGCATCTAGCATAGTTTCACAGCCGGTTTACTCATGCCTTACATTAAGTAGCTTAAAGACCAGCTCAGTATTATGCTTTAGAGTTCACGCTTTTATCCTGAATTCTCGGTGACCTCCTCCAACCGGTCATCAGCTATCCTCTGGGTTCCTTAGTGATACCACCAGTGCCTCCCACACTCTCGCTGTCTCCTCCGCTCTCTCATCCTAGCTCTTTTCACTGCCTGCATTCTGACTCTATCCTCACAATCTGCCCATTTAAAATGTTCTGTCTGCCATTTAGTTTTACTCGGCCCCTTTTTGCCTTCCAGTGCATAGCAATCTCTATCTTAGCTAATGAGAACCCCAGGTCCAAAAAGGTGCTTGTTACTTTGTTCTTTGCTGTATGAGGGAACCTGTGCAGCAGGAAGGTTTTCCGGGTTATCTCTATTTCCCTATGAGTCTCATCAGTCAGTGATTCCCTCCCAGAAATGTCCCATCTGTGGGCAGCTCCAGAACATATAGCAAAAGTCTGCTCCTTCCCGATTACAATGCGGACAGGCTGCAGATTTAGTCTCAAAGTATTTGTTAATCTTTACTGGGATGAGATACGCTCTGTATAGGATATAGGCATTTACTAGCTGGAATCTGGCATTCCTGGTGTTTTCCATGCACTTTCCACTCGTTCCCCCCAATTTTTTTCTCCAATGTCTTCCCCTAAGTCCATCTCCCACATTTGTCTCAGTGCCGTCGATAAGAGCATTGCTTCTTGGGTCATACACTTGTATAAACATGTTACTACCTTTAATGTCCCCACATATTGGCACACCATTGACAACTGCGGTTCTGACAGCCCCTCCCCCCAGTGCTTTCGTATGGCTGCAGTGAGCACTGAGTGTAGGAGGAATGCACCCCCGGGTAAGTTATATCTAGCCTGAAGGTCCTGGAGTGAAATCATGGTGCTTCCTCAAATAAGTCCCCTAAAGTTTGGAGCCCCATGTCTGCCCAAGTATCCAGCCCCCACCAGGTTCCTCCATGAGTTAATGCCTTGCAAAGCAGTTAAGAAATTTCAGGAGCGTATGGACAGGTAATCTGCACCCGCCTCAATCTCCTATTCCAGCAGCGTTCGTACTTCCAAAGACAAAGTGTTAAGTCGCATGGGGAGCTTTAGCACAATTCGGAACAGCTGTCTCAGTGGTGTGGAATCGGCACGCAGCTCTTCCATCCCCCTTAGTCTGCCTGCTATCCATCTGATCAACCATTGCAACTGTACCGCCAGTAATAGGTCTCAAAATCATGGACGGCCATTCCCCCCTGCGATCTTGGCCTCATAAACACTCCCAAAGCTACTCTGTGCCTTCCAGTCCCCCATAGAACTGAACTGACGTCATTGATGACAACATTGTGCTTGGTGGATGCATTAGAGGCCACAGGGGAAGCTACAATGGCCCCCGTGCCCTCAGCAGGTCCTGTGCTGTGGTGCCAGAATCATCTTAGCTCCCATCTGCACTAAGAGCAGTGAGTGGGAGCAGAATGCAAAGTTCCACCAGCCCTGCCATGCACAGGTAGCAGACTCATTCGATAGTGCTTCTGCCCCTATAATTTGACTGGGGTTGGGTGAGAACCCAACCCAGCAAGCCAACTCTCTAATAGAATCTGGTTTAGTAATTTCAGGCCTCAATGTCACAACTAGAAGTAGCTGTGTCTTTCTTGATTCCCTATCCCAAAGGCCAATTTTCAATTTTGAAATGACTTGGAGTTTTGGTACTGCTACAAGCCGAGAAGCATTGTGCAGTCACTTTTCTGCCAAGCTACCAGACTGACATCAAGTTTTACATGGATCAGGGTGAAAGAGAAATGTATCGTCATAAGTTACCAGACCTAGTTACTGATTCCCACACCTTGTGCATCACTCAGAGTGCATCAGCTACATATGCCATTAACTGCTGTGTCATTTAAAATTAAGTACATGGCACACAATAAAACACCAGGCACCGATGGGTTCCAGTAGAGCTTTACTCCACATGTTCAGCTGAATTCCTCACCTCATGAGGCTTTTTGAGGCAGCTGGTGAGACAGGCTCCCTTCCAGACACTGTTATAGTCCCCATCCTGAAGCCTAATAAAGATGCCCACAACAAGGCGACCTGCCACCCGCTATCAATGTTGAATATCGATTACAAAATTCTAAGCCAGATCCTCACCACCTGCCTCCTACCCTTTATGACCACACTGGTGCACGAGGAACAGGTTGGGTACATCCACAGCTGGAAATATCAGATGCCTGCTAGCTATTCTAGAGGTGAATAGGGAGGACCGGTAAACAGCAGTGATTTTCGTGGTCGACATATAAAAAGGATTTGACAGCCTAGAATTGTCCTACTTGTACGAAGTGATGGTGAACATGGGACTGGGTTAAAGGATTGTTAAGTGGACTAGACTCCCATAGACTGTACCTACAGCCAGGGTACGTGTGGGATGGACCATATCGAGAAGATGGCCGGTAGAGATTGTCACAAGACAAGTATGCCCCTTTTCCCCCCTGTTATTTGCTCTTGCCATGAAGCCCTTAGCAATTGCGGCTATAACAGAGGAATGAAAGTCAGCCAAGCTTTCCATTAAATAGCACTTTATGCGGATGATCTGTTGTGTTTTTAGAAAGGGGAGACGACAACTTGACGGGAGCCTGGGCACTACTGGGGAGATTTGTCTCCATTTCAGGGCTTAATGTGAGCTGGCAAAAGTTTTGACTCTTCCCAACAATGCAGAGGGAACACACCAGTGGGGCCTCACGATCCTGCGGTGGGAACCAAGCTGTCTGTGGTATGTGGGAGTCCAGATTTACCATCCCTGGATGGACGTCTATGA
>NW_028251646.1:0-56356 GCF_964263255.1 Lissotriton vulgaris | reverse complement strand
GCCTCTGATGTCCATTTTACTTGTGTCACACCCAGGATGGCACAACTAGTGCTCCAGGCCCTTGGGTGCCATTCTAATTTACATTCCCTGGGTACCTATGGTACCATGTACTAGGGAAGTATAGGTAAGTTAGCCAATGGCAATTGGGTACAGCCAATGTAACATCCATGTGTTGATGTCAGGGCACTTGCAATGAATTCTGGTTAGCAGGCCTCTGTGCACTCTCAAAGTCAAAACAACAGCTTCATCAGTCCAACAACTTTGGGGTGACCATTCAAAAGTAGACATTTCCTTAGAAATTGGCATCCTGACTTTTATTTTGGCCTTCGTGTCATGCTAATCTAGCATGTGTTCAGAGTCCCAGGCCTTGCTTTGACAATGTGTAATGCAGGACCTGTCCTGTGGCCTGGAGAAGTGTTATGCTGAGCAACTCACCTGCAAACTACAGGTCTTCCACAGGAACGAGGACAGCCCACCCCATCCCCACTAAAACAGCTCTCAACATGCGTCTAGTACAGCAAGAGCAGGAAGTTGTTCTCAAGGGGAATGTGACCTTGTGGAAAGAGATAGAGGAAAGGAGATAGACAGAGAGAGGCAGAGAGAGAGAGAGAGAGAGAGCGAGAGAAAGATGAAGGTGAATGAGTTCCTCTGTGGCCAACTATATCCTCTGTGGCCAACTATATCCTCTGGCTCATTGGGCGAATGTGAGATGGGTTCTGGTCCCATGATTCTGGTCTGATCTCTTAGCTCGGAGGTTTCTATACAAGGATGATAGAAGTAGAATTAGTTAAACAATACTCAATAACTTCCACTACCCCCAACCAGCCTAATACTACAGTTACACTGCCCACTGATTGCAACATGTTTATACATTCACTGGAAGTCCTCATCCAGTTGTTTCAACATTGGTGTCACTCTCTAGGATTCTGTACAGTTCGACTAGCAAGAGTTTCTGTAATGTTGTCTAATCTTGGATTTTCCCCGTGGCCAGCACTAAAATAGTCCGTAACTTCAAGCGACTCTGTTTAAGCTTTCAACATTGCATCTCATGCAAGCAAACGTTGTCAAAATGTTGCCAGGATGTCTTTGGAATATTCTTTGTTTTTGCACTAGCCTGTATGTTTTGCCCATTGTAGAGCCTTGTTGCCATTTTTTATTTATCGTTGGGTTAACTGTTATTTTCTCCTCCTCTTTTTGCAGGTGTCATCGAGTGAGCAGGACCCTCTCTCATTGAAGTGTCAAGCCACACATCAGCCTGGTGGCCTGGGCGTGGTATGTATACCCATTTCAGCCAAGATGGCTGCCAATCACATGAATAGATAGAAGTTTCACAAGTCCTCGAATGAGCATGTTTCCTTACAAAGTACAAGCATGCTGGAAAGCCTAAGGGTCCCCAGGACCACAAATATTGAATAAGGATCTTCATTAGAAGGTGAAGCAAACAGAGTCCTTTAACTCCACTATGGGTTTTTAGGGGCAATGTGAAGCAACTCACAGGTGTCAGGGAGTGATAGGGGATTGAGGTGTGTGAAAGAGGCTGAACAATGCTGAGTGATGAAGAGCACAAAAGGAGCACAAGGCAGGAGAAGGAGAGGCAGTAAAAGTTTTCCCTTGCCAAGACCCGATGCAGGGAGTGACGTTTGATGGGCTTCTGTAGGTAAAAACTGCAAATCGAACATGGGGCATGGACACGTAGGTGGGTTCCCAGCACTGGCCCTCTAGATCATAGCCTTTCCAGTCAATGAGATAATGAAGGATTTCATGTATATGCATTGGGGCAGATTTACAAGCCCCTTGCGCCCCTTTTACGCCGCCGTTGCATCACTTTTGCGATGCAGCGGTGGCGCAAAAGAGGCGCCATGGTGCGGGGTATTTACAACGTGACGCATCTGGGAGATGCGTCACGTTGTAAAGCCCGGCGCCAGAAGGAGGCATTCTGGCACAGGGGGGGGGGGCGTTCTGGCGCAGGAACGCCTCCTAAAAGTGGCTGAGTGAAATCTATAAGATTTCACTCAGTCACTTTTAGGCCAATGCTGCATCAAAACCCTGTGCCTGCTTGAAGCAGGCGTAAGGCTTGACGCGGCATTGTAAGAATAGGGCCCCCCGGAGCATTGCTGGAGCTGTGTTGCGCTTGCGACGCAACTCCAGCAATGCGCCACTTTTACGGCACAGATGCGTCACGCATCTGTGCCGTTTTTGCCCCATGGTGCGCCGCATTGTAAATGCGGCGCACCATGGGTGGCGGAGCTGCGGCGCACAATAACTTGTGCATCCCTGGGGATGTGCCAGTTATTGTAAATCTGCCCCTTAGTGTCCAGGATCTTATGAACCTCATACTCTCATTGGTCACCAACTTTCACAGGAAAGGGAGGTTTTTTCTGGTCTAATGAGAGCATTGTACGGACACAGAAAGGATACATGAACACTGGATGGACTTGATAATCCTCAGCAAAGACAGTTTGACAGTCACTCTGTTAATGACCTGTGAGATAGTGAAGGGACCTGGGAATTTGGGATGGAATTTCCGGGTACCCTAGTTTCACTTTTTTGTGGATAACCATTCAAGGTCTCATTCGCGATGGTTGTTTGAACCTTTTTTAAAGGTACAAAATGTACGATTTTGCTAAATAAGCCTACCACCACCCAAACCCCAGTGTAGCCATTGGACTTGGGTAGTTCAGTCACAGAATCCCTACCGAGTGTTCCAGGGCTCGAAGGAAATTGGCAAGGGACGTAATAATCCAGTTGGTGGTTGCAGTGTCGCTTAATGGGACAGGTTTGTACATATTCTTTGGCATCTCTAGATAGGGTTGGCTAACGATACCATGGTTTACAGTTTACTGTGTTTTTTCTTTCTCTTGGATTTACTGCTAAATTTGAGCTTGTCCCCAATACAGGATTTTCTGAATCAATTCTTGGGAGAAAACAAATAACTTTAGATAGTGATAAAATAGTCTATTGAATATAGTTTGGGATTTGTAAATCAACCAAATGTTCGGATCTAAGGCTCTACAAGTGTCTTTCGATTTACTTTGGAATTCTTTTCCCATTTCTGTTATAACATTGTATACAAACCAGGCTCACACCAAGGAAAGGCTTATGCCTTTTCACAGCAAAGAAATGAGAATGATTCCACTATGAAGGGTAATCTTTAATTCTATCCCTACAGCCTTAGGTCCAAATTTGCTATTATTTTGTCTTGTGGATTGAGCCACTGTTTTTGGAACAGCCACAGAATAAAATGCTAGTCATGATTTACAAAGTCACACAAATCTTGATTTGTGTGACTTTGCGTCACATTTCCCACAGAATGTAAAGTAATGAAGCGCATCATGCTGCCTTCCATTACATGCATGGAGCATGGGCGTTCAAATGCATCCACCCATTTATTTTGACGCAAACCCAGATTTACTTAGGTCAGTAAACCTTATTTTGCACTGAAATGATGCCCCAAACCGAACCTGGCAAAATAAGGAGAAATATTTCTATTTCTTCTTGTTACTTCCTCTTTGCATGTTTGCTGCATTTTGCAGCACACATTCAAAGAGGAGTAAACCTCTAAGGAGTGTTTTTGTGCAGGAAGGTATACCTTCCTCCACAAAACAATCCTGACCACAATACTGGCACCCTGGCACAATAGTGCACATAAGTGCACCAGTACAAGGAGAGAGCAGCAGCGCATCATATTGTATTTAATATGCCGCATTTCTGCTATCCCCCTTTCATGTAGAGCACAAAGTACCCATTCAGAGTTGCACTGCATGAAAGATTAGTAAATTTGGGTCTATATGTTGAGTGCCTGGTCGGGAGAAACACCAAAGTCAGGATTTAAAACTTAAAGCTGTGATTGAGGTTGTCTGTACTAACAACACGTTATTACTATCCAAATAAACCCTTCTTGGCAAACTTAGAATAATAACAAATTGAGAGATAAAAACCCAGTGAGGATCTAAAGCATACATATATGTTTTTTTTGCCTATAAGGAAATGAAGTCCAAAAGTACAACCATTTGAAATGTTCTGATCATTTCCCTCCCTTTCTCTGACTATTAGTCTACTTTCAGCAGATTTTGAATGCAATTTACCATCTGATGGTCAGTTAGTCTAAAAGGTATGATGCACGACCTGAAGTGGTTGAACATGCTCAACTCTAGCTTACCAAATATTTCAGAAAATAAAAAATGCATGACTGACTTCACGGTACAGGCTTCTATTAAGATCCAACTACCAAACACCTCACAAACGGCATTTAACCAGCTGTGACCTCTCAGTCAACGTATACTCTAACACTGGATTCATTTTGAGCTGTTTCGTGATCCAACAAAGGGGCATTCTGCAAACAGACACTCCGAAAGTTGCATACATATTACAAGTGCCATAGTATAAAATGGACTTTTAGTGGGGCCAACTGGATATCCCTCACGCTTGTGATGAAGTAACCCATCCGCTGACATCTAAATCAGGCCCAAAGTCCTCAGTCAAAATATACCACAAAAGCATGCCAGGTCTCAAAGACATAAGCACCAGCAAAGAATTACCTTAATACAAGATTCACTCCTAAATCTTGCTCTGGAACTATTTTCTGAAAGAAAGCGAGGTCACTGATGGTGATGCCATGTTAGGAAGTACTTAAGATCCTGTTTGTTCTTGGCCAAAGTAAGAGTAAAGAATTTAGTATTCTGCTGTAGGGTGACCTCCTAGTCTCTTTCGCCCAGGCAATTGCTATATAAACAATACAAAACAATAATAATGATAATCATCATCATCATAGTAATAGGTTTTTCCAGAAAGTCATGCCAATGGATTGCAATGCACACAATAAAAAATACAAAACACAAATGATCCTAAAAGATGTTGTATACTTTCAGACCACACAGCAATCCGTAATTAGCATGAGCAGAGTGAGTGGGCAACAGCTAGTGAAAGATGGGACATGAGCAGGTCTTTGCGGTTCGCCAAGCTCTCTGCAGCAAGTGGCTCACCTAGTGATGAGGACATGACCTGAGTGAGACCAAGATGAAACTTTCTGGTATGAGTGCCACTGTGGGAGTTTTTTTTAGAGCGTTTCCCTGGTATTTGGATTAATGTAGTTCAGATGGTTTCACCTCGGTCTTCTAATGTTCTGGGATACGCAAGCATTTGGAGTGAGATATATTGTGACACCTTTCGTGGATCGAGAATAAATGCAGCCAAATTCAATGTCATAATCTGCTGTTAGTAATAAATCATTTTGCACAAAAACATATTAAGGAACACGGGTTTATTATCTCTCACTACCTGGAAGAAAGGCCATTGTCTACAAGCAAATATATATATATATATATATATATATATATATATATATATATATATATATATATATATATATATATATATATATATATATATATATATATATATATATATATATATTACCTACTGGCTATCGCCAGTAGGTATATATAGTTAGGATTTATTCCCTATGGGATTTTGGAAAATTCTATGTCTAATAACTTTGGCGTTTGTGGACGGAATCGGCTGAAATTTTCAGGAAAATGGCAAATTTTGTTTCTGAGCAGCCCTTGAAAATTTGGGGGGGTTTTGTCGAGGGGGGGCCGAGAAAAAAGGGGGGTCCCAAAACGCGTTTTTCCCATGTTAATTTCCATAGGGTGGTTGGACTCACTTTTAGCTCGAACGGCTGAATGGATTTGCACGAAACTTGGCAAAATTGTAGGGACTGTTAGCCCGATGTGCCTTTGCTAGGTCTCAATATATGTGCTCCAGTAGTTTTTGAGAAATTAACGTTTAAAACAAGATATATATCTGTAACAGCGCTCCAGGCTGCGCTCCGGTTCGCTTACTTTTCGCGAAACGGAACTTTACGATGCGAAGCTGATTGGCTCCCCCGTGTCTGTCAACATTCTAAACAGTCCGGAGCGGCCGCCATCTTATCTCTCGGTAGGATCGAGAGAGAAGAAGAGGTGAAAAACGAAGGGGGAATTTAATGAAAGGGGGCAAGGTATACCCCTCTTGACCCCCTCGGAATGTTGTTGGGGTTATTAAAGGGTCCTGTGGGGAAAGTAAAAAAAAAAATGATTTTTCACGGTAGAAGCGCTTCACGGGCCGCGAACTGGGCCGCAAACTGGTAGCGAAACGGGAATTCGCCATTTTGTGCTTCGTTTTAATTAAATTACTAGGTATAAGGGGGTGCGGGAGACGTATCCTAACCCCCTATGTTTCATGAGGGTGGCTGAGGAGGCTCATATATGTTGATACTTCTCTTCCAGCGGCTGTGCGTGAGCTTTTTATTTTTTTTGCTGCGTGACGTCTGTTAACGTTCGATTCGATGGAAATCAGGAAGTGTTGACCGCCAATTTGTCACTGCGATAAAATATTTTGTTATAAATGAATCCTTATTGATAAACATTGTCTGCGCCATCTTGCCTTTTTTCCAATGCCACAATTTTGTCGTGCACGGCAGCCATTTTAGATGCCAGGCTGGTCCCAGGCTATCACCTACCCCTGCGGATGTAGTTTATGGCCCCAGCTGTAGAGAATCCAGACATGCCAACCCTCCCGATTCAGGCGTGAGACTACTGATTTCAGTGCTAGTCTCCCGCCTCCCGATTTCTGCAAGCAAAAACCCGGGGGCATATTACCAACAACTAGCGATCATTTTTGTCTCTAACTTGTTTAGAGACAAAAATTATCGCCGCACATCGCGATTTTTATCGCAGATAAACCTTGCTATTAGCAAGGTTTATCGCAAATGCGATAAAAAACGGCCGCAATGCATGAATATCGCAGAAAAGTCAGCGATATTCATGTATTATCGAGCAAATGCTCTTAGCCATGTTATCCACCTCCCATTGGATAACATGGCTAAGAACTGCTCAGGGCACTATCACTGACATGCAAAGCGGGGCCCACGATGGTCGCTATCTCCTTTTAGCTGTCACTAACTGGTGTTAGCGACAGCTTGGTAATAGGGAGATAATTTTATCTCCGCTTTCTTGGCTTTTAAAGCCAAAAAAGCGGAGATAAACCCCCTTGATAATATGCCCCATGATTCCTCGGGGGTTTCAGCTGACAGGGCTTGGTATTGTGTTACGTGGTAATTCTTCCAGGAAACGTCAGAGGGTCGATGCAGGGGTTCTAGAAGGGGTGATAAACCATTTAAGCCTCATAAACAAGCGCATGGTCTTTTAAAGATCTGTGAAGTACTCGGGGCGGCGGTGTGTGTGTGTCCTCTTTCAGGAGCGGGCGGGGGGGGGGGGGGAGAATGCCAGCAACTTCCAGGCTAGGCAGTGTTCAACACTTGCATCACCCTTTCTCTGCCTGCTATTGCGCTCCATGCTTCGGAAAGGTAAGAAAAAGAACGTGCATTTGAGTTTGAAATGTCCGATCCTGTAGCAGTACACTTGCAAAGCCCACACATGACAATAACCCGATTCAAGGCCCCATTCACCCGTTTAAAAAAAAATGTATAACACTCCAACAAAGTAAGATTATAAAACTTTATTAACTTTTAAATATAATGAACGGAACAAAAACTGTAAAAACATTTAAACATTTTTCACCAAAAAAAGCAACAATTGTCAGAAGCTGTCTTTTGTGCGAATAGTCCCAAGGCAGCACAACGTGCTGAGTTCTGGACGGCACCCAGGTGATGTCGCCTGGGTGCCGCACTGGTTTTGGTATCCTACAATGCTGCTCCAAAAATTGGCGTGGGGCGTCCCGGGTGGTGCGGGGGGAGGCCTCGTCAGTAGCGGTCTGTTGTGCGAATAGTCCCAAAGCAGCAGAACGCGCTGAGATGTTGATGGCACCCAGGTGATGTCCAGTAAACTGCCGCACTGGTTTTGGTATCCTACAATGCTGCTCCGAAAATTGGCGTGGGGCGGCCCGGGGGGGGGGGGGGCGTGGGGGAGGCGGCGTGAACGGGCCTCCCCAGGTGGCGGCCATCCAGCTGAGTTGCGCCCACTCTTGCGGCTACAGCGTCTCGCTCACCATGTTGTTGAGTTGCTCCCACTCTTGCAGTGCAGCGATAGGCGGCTGCCACATGACTCTTAAAATGGCGGACGGCTCTTCGGTTTTGGGCCTGGTCCAATGAAATGGCCCTGGGACACCTTGGAACTCGGACGCTTGCCTGCTAGGGCTTGGGCTCCATTCTCGAAAAGCGTCCCCTCAGCCGTGAAGATTCTACAAAAGTCTTGGGGGCCCCCGACTCCCGCAGGCTTCCGGTGGGGAGCGGCTGCCATGATTGCTCGCGGAATGACCACGACGGAGCTACGAGATGGTGGTGCTCTCATGCTGACGCCAGCTTTAGTCTGAAACATCCAGAAACAAGGTGGGGCTTTCATCGTTTGGGAAAAAAAAATGTTCTAAACCAATGAAAAGTGTTATTTTTAGGTCATATGACCAAGCCTTCCATCTTTAGGAAACCAAAAGTAAAATGAACCAATGAAAAGTTTTATAAACAAGTCACATGACCTGTTATGCGGCATAGGGCTACAAAAAGCGTAGAAAATCCGTTGGCACGTGAGGCGGCGTCAGTAGCGGACCAATGTGCGAATAGGCCGAAGGCAGCAGAACGCGCTGAGATCCGGATGGCACCGAGGTGGTGTCCAGCAAATTGCCGCACTGGTGTGGCCATCCTACAATGCTGCGCCGAAAGTCGGCGTGGGGCGCCCCGTTGGCCTGTGAGGTTGCGTCAGTCAGTGGGGGCTGTGCGTCTCCCCCAAGATGGAGGCTCCTCGGCTGCAGTGCGGCGCCCCTTAGCGTTTCACTCGCCGTCCAACTGAGTTGCGTCCGCACTTGCGGCTACAGTAGGCCGAAGGCAGCACAACGCACCGAGATCCGGATGGCACCGAGGTGGTGTCCAGCAAATTGCCGCACTGGTGTGGCCATCCTACAATGCTGCGCCGAAAGACGGCGTGTCCAGCTGAGTTGCGGTCACTCTTGCGGTACAGTGACTCGAACGCGCCGAGATCCGGATGGCACCGAGGTGGTGTCCAGCAAGTTGCCGCACTGGTGTGGCCATCCTACAATGCTGCGCCGAAAGTCGGCGTGGGGTGTCCCGTTGGCTTATGAGGTGATGTCAGTAGTGGACCGATGTGTGAATAGGTCGGAACCAGCACAAGGCGCCAAGATCCGAATGGCAAGTCCTGGATGTTGAGTGCCATAGTTGAGAGTTCTGAGCAGTGCTTGTAAGACTGTCTGAAGCTTATTTGCACCTGCTGCAGCTTCACTATTGCCCTGGTGTGGCCAAAGGTCGCACATGACATAGGCGGCCGGCTCCCGAGGTCCGGCGGAACTTTTTTCCTTTTCTTTTCTGCTTCTTGTCCTACAATCCGTTTCATCTGAAAACACGACCAGGTCCCTGAATGTGTGCAGGGGGACGCTATTGAGTGAATGAAAATGGTGGCTTGACACAAAGCTGACTCAAGCGTTGCTGTTGATGCTATACAGACAAAAATTGGTTTTCAGTTTGTACATTCTTTAGGATTTTTTTTCCATCCAAGGCTGATTGAGAGTTTGTAGAAAAATGGCTTCAGATTTTCCACATACTACTCTTCAACATTCTTCCTAAATGTAACAATGTGAAACTCACTAGGAGAACGGCTGTTTATGTTTCCTTTCAAAATGCTGCCAATAATATTTTCTGAATGGAAGACACCATCTTGTAGCATAAAGGGCCGAAAGGGGTTCTGGTCTGGCCGATGGTTGGTGGAGACATTTTGACTATATCTTGGACCTGCCCGGCCTCGCCCAAAATGGCGCCGGTATAAATGGGACTCGTAACACATTGTTGTGTACTAGTTGAACAACCTTGATATCACGAGATATGAATGCAGTTTTGATGCTCATGGCGGGCGGGGACGAGAATTGATTGAATATTTCGACATCCCTATTGATATTAAGTTCTGATGTGTTATTGATTACTGTACTATTGAAAGTTCGAATTAACGTCACCCATGGTACTTGCACGCAAATGTATATCTAGATAACTTTTTTGTAAGTGGCCCTGTCGTATTTTAATTACAAAATGTACGTCCACCGATTCCGCAACTGTTAGACACCTTAGTTCTTGCAACCTAATGGCTCGTTCGTTACGTTCCTCCATAATGTAAATGTCTCCTCATCATATACGATTCCAGTTTGCTCCGTGGCCGGCCCACGTGGTTATAGGCCCGTATTTGTATACTGACATTTTCACAATAAATGTTTTTAAAACAAAACATGGTAGTAGTATTTACATTGGTAAAGTTTTTACTTTTAGTCACTGTTTTCGAATCAGTAAAAGGCAAGTGAAATAAAGTAGTCCAATTACATGACGGATAAAAGGTATAATATGTAGGAACGCAGTAAAGATAAATGGTCAAGGGCAGTTGTGTTTTTCATTTCTGCAACATAAAGTGATCGATAAGAATCTGATAATCAGGCGTATCGGCGACTAAGACAGCAGGCCGAGTCTCTTTTACTCAACGGCTCCGTCATGGAACGAAGAAACGCCCTTTTTCTCGAAAAAGGAATATATTTTACTTGCAGGACAGTTGTAAATTTTCCGGGAAAGTACATTAGCCTGGAATATTATAACATATGTTTAAAAAAAAATAAAGCGTAATTTTTAGGTCATATGACCAAGCTTTACATCATTAAAATAACAAAAGTAAAATGAACCAATGAAAAGTTTTATTAACAAGTCACATGACCTGTTATGCTTACGTTACGCGCTGCGCGCCGCGCCTCGGATCACTTCCGGGTGCGCTAACGCGGCGTGTCATATAACGCATTACGCGACAACGTAGGTCAAGAATATAGTCAAAATGTCTCCACCAACCAGCGTTCGGAACACAACCCCTTTCAGCAGTCCAAAAGTTCTGTTAAATGACAACAGAGGGGACAGGCAACAAGAACCATCAGTCAAAGAGGGGAGGGCAAGTTCTTCTCTTCCGGGTCATGTTGGGGCGCTACCGGAACTGATCGAATTGGTAGTCTACAGTGTTTCTGGATGTTTCAGACTAAAGCTGGCGTCAGCATGAGAGCACTACCATCTCGTAGCTCCGTCGTGGCCATTCCACGAGCAGACATGGCAGCCGCTCCCCACCAGAAGCCTGCGGGAGTCGGGGGCCCCCAAGACTTTTGTAGAATCTTCACGGCTGAGGGGACGCTTTCGAGAATGGGACCCAAGCCCTATCAGGGAAGCGTCCGAGTTCAAAGGTGTCCCAGGGCCATTTTAGTGGACCAGGCCCAAAACCGAAGAGCCGGCCGCCATTTTGAGAGTCCTGTGGCAGCCGTCTATCGCTGCACCGCAAGAGCGGGAGCAACTCAACTACATGGTGAGCGAGACGCTGTAGTCGCAAGAGCGGGCGGTAAACAGCTGAATGGCGGAAGAGGCACAGTGTAGCAAAAGCGGGCGGAATGGCAACTGAAACGGTAAAGGGGCGCCCCACTACAGCGTGTCTTCAGGTCAAACAGATTGTGGGACAAGGTCCAGAATAGAAGAGTCATCAAAAGGCAAAAAGTTCCGCCGGACCCCGGGAGCCGGCCGCCTATGTCGGGGGCGATCTCAGGCTACACCAGTGCTATAAGACTTGGGGAGGGGGTCGGAGCCAAGCGTCTTCTCCGAGTCCATGGCCATCACACCGCCCCTCGGGGGCCTCCGTCAAGCTGATTAGGAAGGTAACATATCACATTGTTTTCAAATGCAGTCAGGTCCACAAACGACACTCACTTACTTTGAGAATAGTGAAGCTGCAGTAGGTGGAAATAAGCTTCAGACAGTGTTACAAGCGCTGCTCAGAACTCTGAACTATGGCACCCAACATCCAGAACTTATGCCATTTGAGAATGGCAGTGACATTGAAGCAACTCAGGGACCAAAACCATTAACGTACTTTCACGTATGAAAATCTTACTTGGGGAGGGGGCAGGAGCGAAGCGCCCCCTCCCAGTCAGCGCCACCACACCGTATGTTGAAAATCTGAAGCCATCGTTCTACAAAGTCAACCAACCTTGGATTGAAAAATCTAGAAAAATGTACAAACTGAAAACCAGTTTTGGTCTGCATAGCATCAGTAGCAACGCTTGCTATCAGAGTGCATGAGTTTCATGCTCGATCGATTGAGCTAGCCGGATCGGGCAATAAAAAGTATAAAATAGTTATGTAAATAGTTATTTAATAAAATGTTTTACCCTGTTTCTTTGCTGGTGTGTTGTCTATATTTTTAATATTTGCATAGGGTTTGTCGTTATTTTGGGCGGGGTGGGTGACGGAGTCGAGCTGTCTTGCAGCCCTCATGGTGTGGAGCTCAGTTCATCTCACTATTTTCGTATTTCTCATGAAGGGTTGTTCCTAATATTTCTATTTTAGCTCCAATTAGTGGCCTACTGATTTTGCTCGATTACTTTTATTTTTTTACACCATTTTTCACTATCTGCAAAGACTAAACAGAGTATTGCGACTTTGTGCTTGTTTGTAAATAGAGAATGATCCAAAGAGAACCAATTCTAAAACAGTAAATGCTTGGATAACAATCAATCAAATGGAGAGACAAGCAGGCACGACGGATTACAACGGGGGCAAAGGCCTGCGTTAACTACCGTTCACTATCTGCAAAGAGAGAGTACTACTAAGAGAAAAGAGGGGAGAGGGGGGGTGCAGCGTTCAAAGCACATCAGCGTGCATAAATACGAAAATGTTTTTATCTATCACGTACTTGACATTTTAAAGCTTTTCATATTTGCTATTAAAAAACCATTGAAATTCACTGAAAAAACCATAGGTTATAGTCGATATATAGTTAGGAATTTGCATTTACAAAACCTTGAAAATTCAATGAAAAAACCATTGGTTTTAGGCCATATATAGTTAGGGATTTGCATTTACAAAACCTTATTTTACTCGCATAAAACCATTGAAATTCCATATATAGTTAGATGCGCTAACTATATATCGCGCACCCGCAATCCACTGCTGATGATGTCACATATTACATCATTCATGACATGGTCAGTGACATCACTGATGACATCACTGATGACAACTCAAATGACATCACTGATGACATCTCAAATGACATCACTGATGACATCACTGATGACAGCTCAAATGACATCACTGACAACATCACAGATGACATCATTCATGTGTTAATACGATGAACCTCTACAGACTCTGATATATCCTTAGATACACTCAGTGAAAACAGACACTCACAGACTGTCACTCATCCATGGAGTTACTCATACACCTAGACAGTCATGCAAAGAATCAAACACACCTCCAATTCCTCAACTATACAGTTATACACACCTTACTTATTGAAACATATTCTAACACATATTTACTCTCTTATACAATCCTTGATACATGTTCACAATGATCCATACAGCCACTCACACATTCACTGGCTCTTATGCACAGTTATTTATATATGTTAACTCTCACATGTACTGTGTTTTACATATGTACTTACTTTGACATGTAGCACTGAGATATCCATTCACTCACCAATACACTCATGCACACAGTCAACCGCCCATATAGCTGTTTCCACATGCACTCTTGAACTCATACACCTAGTGAATCAACTGCTTACACATCTATGCACAGAGTCACACACCTCCCAGCCACCCACACACATACTCAGTCTCCCATACAAATACTTGAGCAACCAATCAATAACCCATATAGTTATTCATATAGCTACTGATCAACACATGCAGCAGTTTACAGAACAACAGATATAATGATGCACAAATTAATACAGTTTAATCACTAACCCATGCACTCAGTGAGACACATTTAATCACTCCCTCATACAATCAGTCATGCACCTACTAAATCCTTCATCCAGACACTTATACATCCACTCATTCTTCAATATGTAAGACATATTTTAACTTTACAGAAACATACAGTCACTGGATGTTGTCATCAGTGATGTCATTTGAGTTGTCATCAGTGATGTCATCAGTGATGTCACTGACCATGTCATGAATGATGTAATATGTGACATCATCAGCAGTGGATTGCGGGTGCGCGATATATAGTTAGCGCATCTAACTATATATGGAATTTCAATGGTTTTATGCGAGTAAAATAAGGTTTTGTAAATGCAAATCCCTAACTATATATGGCCTAAAACCAATGGTTTTTTCATTGAATTTTCAAGGTTTTGTAAATGCAAATTCCTAACTATATATCGACTATAACCTATGGTTTTTTCAGTGAATATATATATATATATATATATATATATATATATATATATATATATATATATATATATATATATATATATATATATATATAAAAGGACCAGAAAACGCTTCTTCTGGAGTGCTGGGACCCGTGGGAGTTGGCGCAAATGCCGGCGAAGCAGTCCGGTAATTACAATAATCCAATAGCAAACAGGTTAACGTTGCGCTCTCAGGAAAAAGACAAAGCGAATCCAAAGTGTAATAATAGCAGTTTATTACACAACGCGTTTCAGCATAGAAGCCTTGTTCACGTGTAACTTCAACACAAGTGACTCCGGTATTTAAACATGAGTTTTCGCGCAAAAACAGACCAACAACATAAGCATAGGACTAATCCCCATATGAGGAAGTAGAATGGCAGACATGTTGGAAAGGTGTAATGGTGCACTAGACATCTGGGAGTTATCTACAGATCTCACTTATATGAAGATAAAAATAATTATACAACATAATCACAGTGTTTTGCAGCCCGTTCAAATAATGGGCAACAGAGTTCTTAGGCAAAAACGTTTGCGTGCGTTATCAAACAAAAAGTGACAGTTTTACAATATTGTAACTCCAGTAGGTTATGGAACATAAGGCGGACATGTTAAGATGGTACTGTCGCCTTCGCGCTTCTTACGTACATGAAAATATTGTACAAGAAAATCACAGAAAATGCTGTACATAACAATCAATGTTAAATACATGATATCGGTTCCGGTTATTAAATAAATATAATCATCACGTCATGGTATGAGGTAGACATGTGACTCTGGCTGACCATGCACAGCTATCTCAGAAAAAATAAAGTTGCACAGTGAAAGCTTGAATGAAGCACAACAATCTATGTAAAATACGCAGTTCAGAGTCACCCTTTAGTAGCGAGTGGCAAGAAAACAGTGTCATGGAACCTCAGTATCAAATTAGTCCAGAACATGTCGCCAAGATAGTACACAAATTCTTATTTATGCATGCTGGAAAATTACAAGATAAAGTGCGCTAGCTGACCGGAGGAAAATTAATCTACAAATCGTGAGTCCCATGGTGCAAGAAAAGTGATTCCAGGAGTGCAAAGGGAGACTGAGTCTGTGCTGGTGAATTCATTGATAGACCCAACCTTTCCTCCTGTGGAACAGAAAACCATAAATGAAGTATATAAAATCCACTACATAATAAAATTATGCCAAGAGACATAAGACAGAAGAAAAATCAAGGTTATACATATCATCTTATAGGTGGCCCAATAGAGTCTTAACAACCAAGACCACAGTGTCAAACAGCGCAGACTCTGTAATCAGACAAATCATAACTCTCTTAGATGACTGGCCAATTCCTCATCCATGTTGAGCCCACCCGGGAATTTAGTCTGGAACTCAATTATGAGTCTAGACTCACGTTGTCTAAGGCTCAAAACCCTGTCACCACCCCTGGGGTTTCTGGGAACATGTTCCAATATGAAGAAGTTAAATTCTGAGATATTGGAAAAATGTCTTTCCTCAAAGTGGCGTGCCACAGGATATTTAGGATCGTGATTAACAATGGCTCTCTGATGCTCAAGTATCCGTTTTTTGGCAGCACAACTGGTACTGCCTATGTACCATAATTTACAGGTACATTCTATGGCATAAACCACAAAGGTGGTACTACAAGTAAAGAACTGGGTAAGTTTTTTAGTTATGCCTCCGTATGCTTCCACATGACAACATAGACACATTTCACGAATGCATTATCCAGGATTTGGTTGGTTTACGTAACAAGAAAAACACCAGCAAACACGGAAGGTTCAAACACAATCTCTCTCTTTCCCAAAAACAGGCGCTGAAAACACTATGCGATGATACCAATATAGTAATACGCCCCGCAGACAAGGGCGGCAATATTGTGATCTTGGATCGAGAGGCATACATTGATGAGGCACAAAAACAACTTAGTGACACTAATTTTTATATACCTGTCATTACTGAGATATACAATCAAAGTATTACACACATCTGGGAATTACTTGAAACTTGGAAAGATAAGGGCTTGTTGGTTTGGGAAGAATATTGCTACCTAAAAAGAGATTTTCCCAAACTTCCTATTCTATACCTGCTACCCAAGCTACATAAGCATGCTACAAATCCTCCTGGCAGGCCCATAGTGTCCTCCATTGGTAGTATTAGCGAGAACATATCCAAATATGTAGATCATTTTCTTCGTGATTATGTAACCTTACTTCCCAGTTACATCAGAGACACTAAGGACTTTTTGTGCCAGATTGAGAATACTGTTTGGGAATCTGAGTATTTGTTCATTGTTTTGGATGTCCATTCATTGTACACGATAATCAATCACCAACAAGGTTTAGAAGCTTGTGATCACTATCTAAGCCATAGACCCATATGCTATCGTGAACACTCTAAAATGATTATGCAAATGATGCAATTTTGTTTGAACAACAATATTTCTTCCTTTAATGGCGCCCTCTACAGGCAAATCACCGGTACTGCTATGGGGTCTTCTTTTGCCCCTAGTTTTGCTAATTTATTTATGGGCTTCTGGGAGCAGGAGATCCGCAGTAGTACCACCTTAGCAGGGGATTTTGAAAGGGTCGTCATGTGGCTTCGCTACATCGATGACCTTTTCATTATATGGAAAGGATCTGAAAAGGAGGCAGAAAACTTTATTACTAAGTTAAACTGCAACAAGTACAATATCCGTCTATCAGGCAACATCAGTAATGTAAGAACTGAATTTTTGGATGTACAATTGGAAATTAAAAACCTCAAGATTTGTACTTCCTTGTTTCGTAAGGCGACTGCTGGAAACAGCGTTCCCCATGCCCTCAGCAGCCACCCAGAGGCACTCAAATGGAGTATACCCTATGGGGAACTGCTGAGGGCAAAGAGAAATTGCAATACTAAAGAAGCTTACTTGATAGAACAGGACAACATAATACACAGATTTGAAAGTAAGGGGTACCCTAGTTGGGTTCTCAAAAAAGCGAAAGATAGAGCCAACACTATAGAGAGATCTCAGACCCTTGAGCAACAACCTAGTGCTGACACCAGTGAGAATGAAGACTCCACCAGACTCATACTCACGTTCAATACTGAAACTGCCAGCATCAAAAAGATTCTCTCCAAGAATTGGGGGATTCTTAAAACTGACACTGTACTGGGCAAAAACATACCTGACCGGCCCCTCATCACTTACAAAAGAAACAGAAACTTAAGAGATCTAGTGGTCAGAAATGAGATCACACTATACCCCAAGATCACAGAACATGGGCTCAAAGTTTTTTACCCCTGTGGCCATTGCAATGCCTGCAAATACAGCAAATACAGGGGGTCTGTTGAATACGGAGGCATAACTAAAAAACTTACCCAGTTCTTTACTTGTAGTACCACCTTTGTGGTTTATGCCATAGAATGTACCTGTAAATTATGGTACATAGGCAGTACCAGTTGTTCTGCCAAAAAACGGATACTTGAGCATCAGAGAGCCATTTTTAATCACGATCCTAAATATCCCGTGGCACGCCACTTTGAGGAAAGACATTTTTCCAATATCTCAGAATTTAACTTCTTCATATTGGAACATGTTCCCAGAACCCCCAGGGGTGGTGACAGGGTTTTGAGCCTTAGACAACGTGAGTCTAGAATCATAATTGAGTTCCAGACTAAATTCCCGGGTGGGCTCAACATGGATGAGGAATTGGCCAGTCATCTAAGAGAGTTATGATTTGTCTGATTACAGAGTCTGCGCTGTTTGACACTGTGGTCTTCGTTGTTAAGACTCTATTGGGCCACCTATAAGATGATATGTATAACCTTGATTTTTCTTCTGTCTTATGTCTCTTGGCATAATTTTATTATGTAGTGGATTTTATATACTTCATTTATGTTTTTCTGTTCCACAGGAGGAAAGGTTGGGTCTATCAATGAATTCACCAGCACAGACTCAGTCTCCCTTTGCACTCCTGGAATCACTTTTCTTGCACCATGGGACTCACGATTTGTAGATTAATTTTCCTCCGGTCAGCTAGCGCACTTTATCTTGTAATTTTCCAGCATGCATAAATAAGAATTTGTGTACTATCTTGGCGACATGTTCTGGACTAATTTGATACTGAGGTTCCATGACACTGTTTTCTTGCCACTCGCTACTAAAGGGTGACTCTGAACTGCGTATTTTACATAGATTGTTGTGCTTCATTCAAGCTTTCACTGTGCAACTTTATTTTTTCTGAGATAGCTGTGCATGGTCAGCCAGAGTCACATGTCTACCTCATACCATGACGTGATGATTATATTTATTTAATAACCGGAACCGATATCATGTATTTAACATTGATTGTTATGCACAGCATTTTCTGTGATTTTCTTGTACAATATTTTCATGTACGTAAGAAGCGCGAAGGCGACAGTACCATCTTAACATGTCCGCCTTATGTTCCATAACCTAGTGGAGTTACAATATTGTAAAACTGTCACTTTTTGTTTGATAACGCACGCAAACGTTTGTGCCTAAGAACTCTGTTGCCCATTATCTGAACGGGCTGCAAAACACTGTGATTATGTTGTATAATTATTTTTATCTTCATATAAGTGAGATCTGTAGATAACTCCCAGATGTCTAGTGCACCATTACACCTTTCCAACATGTCTGCCATTCTACTTCCTCATATGGGGATTAGTCCTATGCTTATGTTGTTGGTCTGTTTTTGCGCGAAAACTCATGTTTAAATACCGGAGTCACTTGTGTTGAAGTTACACGTGAACAAGGCTTCTATGCTGAAACGCGTTGTGTAATAAACTGCTATTATTACACTTTGGATTCGCTTTGTCTTTTTCCTGAGAGCGCAACGTTAACCTGTTTGCTATTGGATTATATATATATATATATATATATATATATATATATATATATATATATATATATATATATATATATATATATATATATATATATATATATATATATATATATATATATATATCCAAAGAATTCTCGGGTTTAGAGGATGAAAATAAACAGCTCGGGCACAGACTCCAAATAACGTGTAGCGTTACTCAGTTACATAGTCCATATGATGCGTTTCGGTTGGGGGCATTTGTTCTGAATATATCTATATATATATATATATATATATATATATATATATATATATATATATATATATATATATATATATATATATATATATATATATATATATCATCAAGAAACAGTTCCGTTTTACTGGGGGCCACCGGTCCTGCAGGGTGGGCTCTGTGCCAGGAACGGAGATCCTGGAAGGCTGCGGGTCAAACACAAACAAAATGAAGAGCCCCACAGTGACTGATGAAGCAGCCGACTTTTATTCGTCATTTCATGTGCACCAGCGCTCGTACTCCTTACGCGTTTCGACGTCACTGACGTCTTGTTCACAGGTGAGCGGAATATAAAAACCAAGTGGTGTGTGCCTGCATATTACTTCAGGTCCCAGAATGCACCAACACTGTATGTGGGAATGCGCATGTTGATTCACTTACTGCTTAATAGCGTCGTTTTTAAATTAGTTTGCAATGTTCTCCCAAGTTCGTGCATATATATATATATATATATATATATAGG
Organism: Lissotriton vulgaris; assembly: GCF_964263255.1. Lineage (NCBI taxonomy): Eukaryota > Metazoa > Chordata > Amphibia > Caudata > Salamandridae > Lissotriton > Lissotriton vulgaris. The sequence goes on along the minus strand of NW_028251646.1, from coordinate 36,532 downwards.
AAGATATGCAAGGTCACAGTTCAGGGCTGTAACTTGCATCAAGTTCGATCAACGGCTGAAAAGCAGGGCAGTCACAACGCCTTGAAAGATGCACCTACCCACATGGGATTTACACTTTTGCAAAATTGGGGAAATGTACAGCGCACCCACTGTGGAAAATAGAATAGAACTACAAAAACCAGGAGGCTGTGTTGACGGCCATGCCCATCAGGGCGGGTGTTTGGATTTAATATAAATGCGTGAGCAGCGCGGCTGAACATTTACTCTGCTAAGCCACTGAAGAAAGGATAGAAATCCTGAAACGCGTCTGGCTATGGATAGTGATGCCTTTTTCAGGTGGCGTACTGCTTGCAAGCTGCTGATTAATTAAAGACGATTTGAACTTTACTTTGCTTCCTGTGGCCTCTCTAAGATTGGTGCTACCTGTTGTGTTGGAATATATATATATATATATATATATATATATGTATATATGTATATATATATATATATATATATACTTTAAAAAAACAGAGGTTTCACACACGTTTTAGTTAGGAATTAGCATTTAAAAAACCTTTGAAATTCACTGAAAAAAACCCATAGGTTATAGGTAGCTGGACATTTTACTCATACAAAACCATTGAAATTCCCCCGTTATAGTTAGTTGTACTCACTATAACTCGTGCGCCCGCAATCCACTGCTGATGATGTCACATATTACATCATTCATGACATGGTCAGTGACATCACTGATGACATCACTGATGACATCTCAGATGACCACTGTGCCTTCTACGAGGCCGGGTCACCCCTCCTACTTCCAAGCGCCTTCCTTCCTGTCTGCCTGCCTGCCTACGCGACCCAGCCGCCGCTGAGCCGCCCATCGCCTTCGCCCATTCCCACCGCTGCCTCCCTGCGGCCCCGCCCACCTCCAGCCCATTGGCCGCCCCGCTACCCGCCTCCCAGCTGACCCGCCCTCCCGGCTACTGCATTAAGGGAAGCGCTGCTGGCATTGCTGGAGTGACCACTGTGCCTTCTACGAGGCCGGGTCACCCCTCCTACTGCCAAGCGCCTTCCTTCCTGTCTGCCTGCCTGCCTACGTGACCCAGCCGCCGCTGAGCCGCCCGTCGCCTTCGCCGATTCCCGCCGCTGCCTCCCTGCGGCCCGCCCACCTCCAGCCCATTGGCCGCCCCGCTACCCGCCTCCCAGCTGACCGCCCTCCCGGCTACTGCTTTAAGGGAAGCGCTGCTGGCGTTGCTGGAGTGACCACTGTGCCTTCTATGAGGCCGGGTCACCCCTCCTACTGCCAAGTGCCTTCCTTCCTGTCTGCCTGCCTGCCTACGCGACCCAGCCGCCGTTGAGCCGCCCGTCGCCTTCGCCGATTCCCGCCGCTGCCTCCCTGCGGCCCGCCCACCTCCAGCCCATTGGCCGCCCCGCTACCCGCCTCCCAGCTGACCCGCCCTCCCGGCTACTGCTTTAAGGGAAGCGCTGCTGGCGTTGCTGGAGTGACCACTGTGCCTTCTACGAGGCCGGGTCACCCCTCCTACTGCCAAGCGCCTTCCTTCCTGTCTGCCTTCCTGTCTACGCGACCCAGCCGCCGCTGAGCCACCCGTCGCCTTCGCCGATTCCCGCCGCTGCCTCCTTGCGGCCCGCCCACCTCCCGCCCATTGGCCGCCCCGCTACCGGCCTCCCAGCTGACCCGCCCTCCCGGCTACTGCTTTAAGGGAAGCACTGCTGGCGTTGCTGGAGTGACCACTGTGCCTTCTACGAGGCCGGGTCACCCCTCCTACTGCCAAGCGCCTTCCTTCCTGTCTGCCTGCCTGCCTACGCGACCCAGCCGCCGCTGAGCCACCCGTCGCCTTCGCCGATTCCCGCCGCTGCCTCCCTGCGGCCCCGCCCACCTCCAGCCCATTGGCCGCCCCGCTACCCGCCTCCCAGCTGACCCGCCCTCCCGGCTACTGCTTTATGACGCCCCCAGAGCGACCGCGCGCAGCGGGAGCACCGATTGAGCGCCGAAGGTGCGCCAAAGGTAAGCCCGTCTGCGCCCGTCCGCGCCTGGACCCCTGGCCCCCGCAGACCCCTGCCCACCCGCCAGACGTACGACGCCGCCACCCTCAACGCACTCAACGCCGGCCGAGTCCCGGGCTGCTACCGAGCCACCCCGAGACGCACCCACGGACCCTTCTGCTGCAACTCCTGCAAGTTCACCTGCATCCGGGCCTGCACCACTCCAGCAGTGCCCAAGACCTCGACGAGCAACAGCAGCAGCCACCTGAGATGCATCCTGCTCAACACCCGCTCCGTCTACAGGCACGCCATCGAGATCTGGAACCTGCTCGACACCACAGCCCCAGACGTCGCCTTCTTCACGGAAACCTGGATGAACGCCTCCTCTGCGCCTGACATCGCCATCGCCATCCCAGACGGCTACAAGATCATCCGAAGGGACCGCATCAACCACACCGGAGGAGGCATCGCCATCGTCCACAGGAACACCATCCGCATCGCGACCAACACCGATGACACTCTCGCTACCGCCGAGCACCTGCACTTCCAAGTCCACATCAACCCCAAGACCACCCTCAGAGGCACCCTCATCTACAGACCCCCTGGACAACGCACACAATTCAGCGAAGACATCGCCGACTTCATCAGGCCGCACGCCCTCTGCTCCGCTGACTACATCCTCCTAGGGGACCTCAACTTCCACCTGGAGAACAACAACGACCGCAACACCACCACCCTGCTGGACAACCTCACCAACCTGGGACTCAAGCAACTGGTGACCACCCCCATCCACTACGCCGGACACACACTCGACCCTGTCTTCTCATCCAGCAAGGACATCGCCTTCAGCTACGCCACCGGACTCCACTGGACGGACCACAGCTGCGTCCACTTCAGCTTCGCAAGGACCACGATCCACCACCACCAGCAACAGGCTGCACGCAGGAACTGGAACAAGATCACAGCCGACCAGCTCGCGTCCTCCCTGAGCACGAACCCTCCCACCAGCACACCGAACCCTAGCCAGGCGGCCACCAACCTCACGAAGTGGATCAGCGACTGCGCAGACGAGCTCGCCCCCCTGAGGACCCCGCACAGCAGACCCGGCAGCAAGAAAGCCTCATGGTTCACAGACGAACTCAAGAGCTCCAAGAAGAACTGCCGAGCCCTCGAGAGAACCTGGCGCAGAGACCCAACACCGGACAACATGACTGCCCTCAAGCTCGCCACCCGGAAACACCACCAACTCATCTGCCCCACCAAGAAAACTGCATTCAAGGAACGACTGGACAACAACTGAGGTTCCGTGACAATTGTAAGTGGTGCTTTCGACTCGCACGAACATGGTCGAGTCTGGTATCTATGAACCGCAAATGACGAGTTTAGTAAGTATGCGCAGTTTCGCTGTGCTAACTTAAACCGTTCGTTTGTTATGTGGGTTTTTCATCTGTACCCACGGGTTCCATCTTAGATATGGCATCCATTTTGTCTCTTGCCCTCAAGTAGCCAGCGAACGGACGCTGTCCGCTTCGCGACCCTGGGACTCCCAAGATATGTGCGGAAGACACATGTCCTTTGTAAGTGTCTTTATGACGAGGGGGATGTTACTGTAAGGCAGATGGCGCCGCTCAAGGCTCATCTTGCCGCACGGACTTATTGTCTCAGCCGTGCATCTCATTAGGCACGTCCCTTTGATGCCTGTATCTCGTGTTTCCCGATACCTCCCCTTTTTACACCCTTTCCGAACTCCCCACTGTCTCCGTCTTCCTCTACACCTGTCCTTGTTCCTATTTCGATCTATTTTACTGCTGATTGGAATTTGCTAATGGTGGGAAGATGGTTTTTACAGTTGGGAACCGCCAAATGTTTCCGCACTTATGTTTCGGGCCTTATGTGTTTCAAAGTGACCAAAGCGACCCCTCTGGGGGATAATGGTGGGAACCGGGTTGTAAACTTTTGTGTCCAATGTTGTCTTATGGGTAAAAACTGTATAAAAGGAGCGATCCACAGAACCAATTTGAAGCAGTCTCCCCAAGTTTCACGTGGTGTACTTGTCGTGACTTCTGTGTTCCCTGCAGCAAATAAACCTTGAATCTTTGACGTCGAAGGAAGTGTCCCGTGTCTCTGTGATTCGTACGCCGGAGCAGGTTACCCACGAAGGTTTCAGGTGTTGTGCCCTGGCACCGCTGGGTCCTACAGAACCCAGTCCTTCAGTTGGCGCCCAACGTGGGGCTGCATCAGTGGTACCGGTCCAAGCCCGACGATCGTGAGGAACTTCGTGTGAAATCTCCGAGGGAAGGTGCACTCCGCTTCATCGATCCTGTTGTCGAAATAAGTGGCCCGAAGACTTTTCCCGCGAAGATTCCCGCCTCCTGACGGCTGCGACGGACTGCTGCCCTGACTGTAGACCTGTTTTGGCGCCTGGCGTAGACCTTGGTATAGCGAGACGATAGACGGGCCTTCCTGGTGACGCCATTGATCTTTGAGTTAAGTATTTGTGGGTCGCTCCCAGAGTTCTTGGTTGTTGACACTTTAGCGAGTGTTTTTGTTGTTAACGCTGTGTGAGTGTTTTTGTCGGTGACACTTTGCTAGCGTACTTTGTTGTGTTGTTTGACGACTGCAGCCGCCAAAGACCGAGGGTTTTGTTCGTTGCTGGGACTTGGTAAATCCCGTAACCCTTGAAGTTTGTGAAACTCGGCTAGCGTGCAAGATGCCTGGTCGTAGTACTTTGTTTAGTTGTTTCAGACCTTGTGGTGTGGATTCCCGACTGGAGGATTCGTGTCCGATACCTCCGGTTGGAACTCCTACTTATGACCTGTATAGCAAACATGGGCTAGGCCCGATTACCTTTAACGATTATTGGATTAAATATACAAAGAAGGACGGCGACCTTCGTTGGCCACCTCACGGTAGCTTCGAGGCGCCGATCTTAGATAATCTAGAAATTAAGTTGTTCGAACGAAAGTCAAGGCCGGCCATGTTTGATGCCTTTCGGTTGTGGCGCAAAGAAGCCCGACAGAAAGAAATTAGACAGAATAAACGTACTCAGCGAGATAATGTTGCTACCATAGTTAAGAAAGCTGAGCAGTTCCAGCGTGATAAGGAGGTTAAGGATAAGGAAGTGTTTGATAGGTTACAGCGTTTGACTATAGATAAATGTTATCCTGCTTTGCCTACGGAGTCGGAAAAGAAGGAAGAGGCAGTTGAGGATCCTTTAATGTCTTATCTCATGAAGTCGCCACCTCCGTACGTACAGGGTACCCCAGCTGCAGCTCCTGTGGTCCCTGCCGTACCTATTCTTCCGCCTATTCTTCCTCAGCCTGTTCCTCAGCCTGTTCCTCAGCCTGCACCCGCTCTTCCAACTGTTCCTGCTCCTTTGTCTGTTTCTGTCCCCACTGCTCCTCCACTTCCACATACTCCTGCTGCTGCTACTGCTCCTGTTTTGTTAACTCCTGCTGTTGCTACTGTTTCTACTCCTTCACTTGTTAGTCCTGTGTCCTATACTTCTCCCTCTACTCATTCTCGAAACTCTCCCCTTGCGGCTAGTTTCTTTCATTCGCTCGGACCTGTGCATGGGTCCGCTGGTTCTGATGGTCCACAGAGACGTAGTCAGCTTCCTGGAAACAGAGAACGTGTTGCGCTATATAACATGGCGATGGGTTGGATGGTAAACCCTCTTAGAAATCCACCCCGTGTTGTCCTTGAAACGTTCTGTCAGTTTAATATACCAACCCAGAGATATGTGTTTAATGAAATGTGCAAGTTCCTTCATGATCAGATAGTGGCCGATGCGCCTGACGAGGTGCTGACCGCCCTGTCTGAGCTTCAGCTTCAGTTCGCAAATGGACTGATAGTAGATACTAACGTTCGACGTGCTATTGAGCGGTTGCTATCTCTTCGTCCCGCTCCCATCCCTCATGCATTGTTTGTTGAGGATATTGAAGGACAACCAGATGAGTCTGGCCAATATCCCATGCGTGAAGTTCCACCGGTTTGGATGCCAGGTAACCCCGCAGCTGCCCCTCCGGTCCTGCCATATTTCCAGAGAGTATGGATACATCTCCCATGGAAAAGATCGGAAGTGTTACAGGTGAAGCAATCTTTGCCTGATCCGCGCAAAAACCCTACAGGGTATTACAAAGAATTATCGCAGCTCGTGGATGCTACGATAATGAATCTCGCCGATATCGACATGCTGTTTGGCAATGTTGTACCGCAACCGGTATGGGCTAAGATTCGTCAGGAAAATCACGCGACCGAGCTAGGTGGTGATTGGGCGGCCATTGTAGCGGCAGATGGGTTGCAAGTTGGTGGCGCTAAGCCTGAGCAGTTGATTGCTGCTCTTCCTCAACGAATAATAACATTAATGAAAACGCTTATGCCAGCTATGAGAGTAAACTGGGACAAATTGTCAGCCTGCAAGCAGAAGAAAGATGAGAGTGTTTCCGATTTCTTTACAAGGTTTGAGGAAGCATTCATTGACCATAGCGGACAGGATATGGGTACCGAGGGTGGACAAAGGTTGTTTGTGGATAAATTTGTTTCGAACTTATTGCCCGATTTGAGCAACAAATTAAAGAATTCGGAAAGTGCATGGGCCGTTTCTACCTCTGCTCAGATATTGGCTACGGCACAATATTATGAAAACAGGGAGAAAGAGGAGAATGACCGTGCTGACAAAAAGACGAAGGAGCTGAAAACTAAAGTGTTGTTGCAACAAGCGTATCCGCCGCGTTCTAATCAGAATGCGCCCCAACAGAATAGATCGCAGACGCAGTCGAATCGGTCACAGCCGCGAAACGATTCCTCCTCCCAAAGATCATCGTTGGGGTACAATCAATGTGCTTATTGTAGACAGGAGGGACACATTAAATTCAATTGTCCTGTTTTAAACGAACGTAGTAGTGGTAATCCGTCTAGAGGAGGCCGTGGTGGTTCGCAGCAGGCATCACGAGGTAGGGGTCGTGGTACTCAGAACGATCGCTCAGATAACTCATCTAATAATAATAATTGTTTTGATCAACGTGGATCGTCGCAAGGGCGATCTGCGCAGTACAACGTAGACGATTATTATGTCGATCAGGGGACTGACGACAGTAATTACTAGGACAGCCGAAGACAAGGAGAGGGAGTGGTATCAGTTCCGGTTGATCAGAGAGGGCCTTACGTCGCAGTTGCTACATCGGGCGTCGTTGAGCCTTTTCTGTTGGACACTGGTGCAGCGAAAAGTTTTATCATGCATTCGAAACTCCCTGGCGCACTTTTGTCTGGCTTAACAAATGTATCCGTTGGATTCTCTGGCGCCCCTGTTAGCAATCCAGTTTCGCGCCCTTTGCCCCTTAAAATTGGGTCACGTGCGCTGGAAGCTCCATTGATTCTAACCACAGGTTGTGGTGAAAATCTTTTGGGTCTGGATTTGCTTAAACGTTTGTATGCAACTTTGTATTGTTCTCCTGCGGGTGTAAAGCTTACGTTAGGAGAGAGGGTTGTCTCTCCTATGTATTTGTCTCTCGATAGGCTTCCACCGGAATTGAGTTCTCTTCCTGCGTCTTTGTGGGCGACAGGTCCAAATGACGTGGGCCTCCTGGATATTTCTCCCTATGTTGTTCAGTTGAAAGCTAATGTGCGATTGCCACGTATTCCCCAGTACCGTATCTCTCTTGATGGTGAACGAGCATTGTTAGCGATCATTTATGATTTGATCGAGAAAGATGTTATTGAAGAGACTAGAGGAAACGTGTGCAACAGCCCTGTGCTGCCTATTCTTAAACGTACTGATCCTTCGAAACCACCTGTTTATCGTTTTGTTATTGATTTACGGGAGGTGAATAAAATTGTTGTTCCTCAATTTCCCGTCGTGCCTGACATCACGGCGCTACTGACTCTGATTCCAGCTTCTGCATCCTGGTTCTCGGTGATTGACTTGAAGAATGCGTTTTTCAGCATCCCGATTGCTGAAGAGAGCAGGGACCTTTTCGGTTTCTCTCTCGGTGGACGCAGCTTCCGGTTCAAACGCGCTCCTCAGGGCTACTGTGAAAGTCCATCTATTTACAGTCAAGCCTTGAAGGGTCAACTGGATGCGTTTAGGTTGCCGGTTGGTGCGGCCTTAATCCAATACGTCGACGACTTATTGGTGGCTGCCGATACTCAGGACATTTGCAAAATTGCTACAGTGTCATTGCTGCAACATCTCTGTGAGTTAAATCACAAGGTGTCGCCTTCTAAACTCCAATATTGTTGTCAAGAAGTAACCTATCTAGGTCACTTATTGTCAAAGGAGGGAAGGAGATTGACCCCAGAGAGAATTGCAGCGATTGCGCGAATGGCTGTGCCAAAAACCCAAAGAGATGTGCGTGCCTTTCTAGGTATCACGTCGTACTGCAGACAATGGATTCCTAATTTTTCATTGCTAGCGAAACCATTGGTGGCTCTTACGTGTAAGGATGTTACAACTCCTTTATCATGGACGGAAGAATGTCAGAAAAGTTTTTCTGAACTGCGTGATTCATTGTGTTCGGCACCTGTGTTAGGTACCCCTGACTACAGTAAGCCGTTTACATTATATGTTCACGAGAGGGAAGGTTGTGCTTTGAGTGTTTTGACGCAACCTTTTGGTGGTAAGCAGCGTCCATGCGCATATTTTTCCTCGACCTTGGACCCAGTAGCTAGAGCATTGCCGAGTTGTTTGAGAGCAACTGCGGCAGCTGCGGTCTCCATCCGACAATCAGCAGGATTGGTCATGGATAATATGCTCACGGTGATGGTTCCGCATGCAGTCGATACTCTTTTAAATCGTACGAAAACTCAGCACTTGACAAGTGCGAGGTTGTCTGGGTACGAGTTGACACTGCTGGCAAGCCACATTCAGATAAAACGTTGTAACGTTCTGAATCCGGCAACTTTGTTACCGATTAGCGCAGAGTCAGATGAAGTAGCAGGACATGATTGCTACTTGAGGACTGAAGAGGAAACGAAAGGTCGAGTGGACCTTAAAAACACCCCATTGGAAGACCCGGATGGCATTTTGTATGTGGATGGGTCATGTTTTAAGTTGCCGAATGGTGATGTGACTACTGCTTATGCTGTTGTAACGTTGAACACTGTTGTTGAGACTGCGAGATTGAATCAAAATTCTGCCCAAGCTGCAGAATTGATTGCTCTTACTAGAGCATGTGTGTTAGCAAAAGGGAAACGTGTGAATGTGTTTACTGATAGCCAATATGCGTTTGGTGTTGCTCACAGTTTTGGACGATTGTGGAGAGAGAGAGGTTTCTTGACGTCGCACGGTACGAAGATTCAGCATGGCCAGTTGGTGAATGATCTTTTGGATGCATTGACTTTGCCTACGCAAGTTGCGATTGTTAAATGTAGTACACATCGTAAGGTGACGGATGATGTTGGTCGTGGTAATGCGTTTGCAGATGAGATTGCTAAGGAGACTGCCCGGAACCTTAGCACTCGAATGTATGTGACGAGTTCGGTTAGGTGGCCTACGGAGTCGAGTATGTGTGAAGACACTATTGAAAGCGTGAAGAAAATTCAGAATGAGGCCACCGAGACTGAAAAGGCGAAGTGGAAAGAAAGTACGGGAAAATTGGATGCAAGTGGTTGCTGGATTGATTTGTCGGATCAGAAAAGATGGTTGTTGCCCGATGCGTATGTGCTGGCCGTTGTGACAATGGCACATGGGTTAGCACATATCAGCGTGAAGGGCATTTGTAAATTGTTGGCGCCTGTGTGGAAGAATGATGGCATTACGAAATGTGCTGAACGTTTGGTGAAGAATTGTATGGTGTGTATGATGTACAATCCTGGCAAAGGAACCCCAACTCCTCCTGGCAGTTTTGCTCCCCCTTCGTATCCCTTTGAGGTGATTCAATTGGACTTCATCCATATGGAACGATGCAATAACCTGAAATACGTTTTAGTTGTGGTTTGCGCATTCTCCCGATGGATCGAGGCCTATCCTCTCAAAGACAATACTGCTTTGTCGACTGCGAAAATCCTACTGAAGGAATATTTTCCTCGGTATGGAATGCCTAGAGTCGTGTGGTCAGATAACGGAAGTGAGTTTGTAGGAAGTGTGATGAAGAGTGTGTGCAAGGGCCTTGGAATTAATCAGAAATTCCACAGCGCCAATCATCCCCAGTCAGCTGGATTAGTTGAGGGGTATAACGGCACCCTTAAACTAAAGTTAGCAAAGATTCAGGCTACGACTGGTCTTTCGTGGCCTGACGCTTTACCTTTAGCATTACTGTCAACTAGGGCGACTGTACACTCCCGAGTAGGGCTTAGTCCCTATGAAATAGTGTTCGGCCGTCCTGCGAATGTGTGGGGGGTTCCTAGGCCAGGAATGTTTTCTGATCTTGAGTACCCAATGTTGATTGACTATTTACATGACTTGACTGCTAAACTGAGGTTAATTCACCAACAGGTTTACGACGCATTGCCGACGCGGACGGAGGGTCCAGGCCACCAGCTCCAGCCCGGAGACTGGGTGGTGACAAGAAACTTTTCACGTAAAAACAATCTGGACCCGAGGTTCACCGGACCTTATCAAGTGCTCCTGGCCACGAGGACTGCCGTTCGTCTTGAGGGGCGTAAAAATTGGGTGCACGCCACCCACACTAAACGAGTCCCCATCCCTTTGCCGGCAGACCCGTGGGTAAGGAGAGGCATTGCGTCAACGGACACAGAAACATTGCCGGCGTTTGTGCCCTTCAGCGACGCACAGCCTGTTGGAGAATCCTCAGCGCAGCAGAAAGGCACTGTTGAACAATTGTCATCAAAAGACTCAGGACCAGAACAATCAACTGATCAGCAGGACGCTGTCTCTTCAACGGATCCTTTGTTCGACGAGCAGACACGTCCTGGGAAACACCGATACTCTTTGCGATCTCGCACTAAGGACAAATAAAATATTTTGCTTTGCTGAATTGACAACTGCATTATTCCGTTTTCCGTGATCAGTTTTGAACATTCGTATTACTGTAATTATTCCTGTATGTATACATATTGAGCTTCATTCCTTGTACTTTTTGCTTCCACAGCTGAGAGACTTTGTTTTTGCATACATACATATTGTGTATTGAAGGCCGTAGGGCCGCGCGCGTACTCCCTTCTGGATAGTAGGTCTTGACGCTAGGTTAAAGGCCGTCGGTTCCTGGGAACTCCTAGGGATTGACTATTGCTACACAGAACGAAGTGCGTCAAGAAACGTTGCGGACGGTCGTAGGGAATGGCATTCTCGAAGCTGAATGATTTGGAGGGAGCTAAGGCGCACAGACTCAAGCTGCAGCAACTCAGTCGTACCAAATGTTTCATATTTCAACTGTTTGTATTGTTTTTGACTGCTTCTGCACTGTTGGCGGGTGGGGTGTATTACACTATGTCTTACTACTTACCTGCTACACCTACTCCTACTCCTTTCCCTAATCTTACCTCTACTGCTTCTCCCCATTCCTTTCACATGTTACCGGAACACGAGCAGGCTAGACGTGTAGAATTCCGCAACAATTCCTTTATTCAGCTCCTTCATCAGCATCAGTTAGTGGTTAACACTACTAATTGTTGGGTGTGTGGATTGATGCCACATACTACGGATAAGGGAATTCCATATCTGGTGTTACCGTATAGTTCCCAAGGGTCAGCTCGAGCATTTCAAACAATGTTTCGAAGCGCACTGGGTTTCCACCCCATTCGAGAACCACGTTCCCCCTACTCTGGTCCTACCTCGTATCAAAAACCTTTGTCGATAGCAATAGAGGATTTAGATAGTGATATCTATGATCCTTCGCTTATTCCTGAAGAAGAGATACAAGCCTATAGGGTCCTAAGTAGAGGTGAATATAGTGTGTTCACTAGCGAAAAGCAGCTCAAAAGCTCGCCTCCGATATGGGTCGTACCCCACACTGGTAATTTTTGTCTTATGGGTCGTGGCCGAAGATCGCAAGCCCGACTTGGAGCAAGTGCTTGCACTGAAAATTACATTCTGCCGATGACCTCGTCCACTGTGTTTCTGGCTGCCAAGGGTACATACTTTATCTGCTATGATCGTGCATATGCATGGTTGCCCGCTGACTTCATGGGCTCATGCTTCATTGCAAATCTGTTGCCTCCGACGTTCACTGTAGATGCTGATTATCACAAGACTAGAGTTGTGAGAGGCGTAATTAGCGAAGAGGACACTGCCGGTCAAGAGGCAGGAGACTTTTTCAAGGGTTTCCTCCCGTTTTGGGGACCTATGGTTAATAGTAGGAACCTGAGACAGTTGACTCGGGTGGTGGAATCGACAGCTAATATAACTGCCAGTGCCCTTGGTAATATCACCACAGAACTTCAGGCGGAGAGACTTATGACGTTACAAAACCGTATGGTTTTAGACGTCATTTTAGCAGATCGCGGTGGGGTATGTAAGGTGATCCATTCGAGTTGCTGCATTTTTATTCCAGATAATGCTCCAACTGTCTATCAAGCCATCTCGAGGTTGCATAAGATCTCCGAATCCATACACGTGGATGTAGGGGATTGGACGCTACTTGGATGGTTTTGGGGCCTGATGTCGACTTGGGGTTGGAAGATTCTGATGATCATCGGGGTTGTTGTGGTGTTCCTGTTCACGTGTTGCCTTTGTGTGCAGTGTGGTCCTGCCTTATGTGGCCTCTGTGCTACAACGTGTATGAGACAACCACCTGTTACCAAGGGGACTCGATTGGACAGAGCTATGCTACAGCAACATCTTGATGGTCTGATGAATATCGAATATGATTCCGACTAGTGCTTGCCTACATGAGGGCAAAAGGAGCGTCTGAGGTTCCGTGACAATTGTAAGTGGTGCTTTCGACTCGCACGAACATGGTCGAGTCTGGTATCTATGAACCGCAAATGACGAGTTTAGTAAGTATGCGCAGTTTCGCTGTGCTAACTTAAACCGTTCGTTTGTTATGTGGGTTTTTCATCTGTACCCACGGGTTCCATCTTAGATATGGCATCCATTTTGTCTCTTGCCCTCAAGTAGCCAGCGAACGGACGCTGTCCGCTTCGCGACCCTGGGACTCCCAAGATATGTGCGGAAGACACATGTCCTTTGTAAGTGTCTTTATGACGAGGGGGATGTTACTGTAAGGCAGATGGCGCCGCTCAAGGCTCATCTTGCCGCACGGACTTATTGTCTCAGCCGTGCATCTCATTAGGCACGTCCCTTTGATGCCTGTATCTCGTGTTTCCCGATACCTCCCCTTTTTACACCCTTTCCGAACTCCCCACTGTCTCCGTCTTCCTCTACACCTGTCCTTGTTCCTATTTCGATCTATTTTACTGCTGATTGGAATTTGCTAATGGTGGGAAGATGGTTTTTACAGTTGGGAACCGCCAAATGTTTCCGCACTTATGTTTCGGGCCTTATGTGTTTCAAAGTGACCAAAGCGACCCCTCTGGGGGATAATGGTGGGAACCGGGTTGTAAACTTTTGTGTCCAATGTTGTCTTATGGGTAAAAACTGTATAAAAGGAGCGATCCACAGAACCAATTTGAAGCAGTCTCCCCAAGTTTCACGTGGTGTACTTGTCGTGACTTCTGTGTTCCCTGCAGCAAATAAACCTTGAATCTTTGACGTCGAAGGAAGTGTCCCGTGTCTCTGTGATTCGTACGCCGGAGCAGGTTACCCACGAAGGTTTCAGGTGTTGTGCCCTGGCACCGCTGGGTCCTACAGAACCCAGTCCTTCACAACGCACACAACAGCAAAGAACTCTTCAACATCGTCAAAGAGCTCTCCAACCCCAACGCCGGAAACAACGACATCACCCCTTCGCAAGACCTCTGCAACTCCCTCGCCTCCTACTTCCACAACAAGATCACGGACATACACAACAGCTTCAGCACTCAACCCACGAGCACCACGACCGAACCACCGCCCCCCACCACCACCCTCCGCGCCTGGACTCCGATCAGCACCGAAGACACCGTCCGCACAATGAACTCCATCCACTCCGGATCTCCGACCGACCCCTGCCCTCACCACGTCTTCAACAAGGCCGACGCTATCATCGCACCCACCTGCGGGACATCATCAACACCTCCTTCAACACCGCTACCTTCCCGGAGAGCTGGAAGCACGCCGAACTCAGCGCTCTACTCAAGAAGCCATCGGCGGACCGCACCGACCTCAAGAACTACCGCCCCATCTCGCTGCTCCCGTTTCCTGCAAAAGTCATCGAGAAGACCGTCAACAAGCAGCTGGCCGCCTTCCTCAAGACGAACGGATCCCTCGACCCCTCGCAGTCTGGGTTCCGGGCCAACCACAGCACCGAGACCGCCCTGATCGCAGTCACCGATGACATCCGAGCGCTGCTCGACAACGGAGAAACAGCGGCCCTCATCCTCCTCGACCTCTCCGCGGCCTTCGACACGGTCTGCCATCGTACCCTAGTACAACGCCTCAGCAACGTCGGAGTCCAGGAGAAGGCACTGGAGTGGATCATCTCCTTCCTCGCCGGAAGAACACAGAGAGTCCGCCTCCCCCCGTTCAGATCTGAAGCCACCGAAGTCATCTGCGGCGTCCCTCAAGGTTCCTCGCTCAGTCCAACCCTCTTCAACATCTACATGAGCCCCCTCGCAGACATCGCACGCCAGCACAACCTCAACATCATCTCCTACGCCGACGACACCCAGCTGATCCTCTCCCTTACCAACGACCCCGCCACCACCAGAGCCAACCTTCAACAAAGGGATGAAAGAGGTAGCCGAATGGATGAAGAACAGCCGCCTGAAACTGAACTCGGACAAGACGGAAGTCCTCATCCTGGGATCCTCACCCTCCACCTGAGACGACTCCTGGTGGCCCCCCGCCCTAGGCAGCGCTCCCAAACCAACAGACCACGCACGCAACCTGGGCTTCATCCTGGACTCCTCCCTCTCCATGACCAGACAAGTCAACGCCGTCTCCTCGTCGTGCTTCAATATCCTGCGCATGCTACGTAAGATCTTCCGGTGGATCCCCACCGAGACCAGGAAGACGGTCACCCAGGCCCTCGTCACCAGCCGTCTGGACTATGGCAACACCCTCTACGCCGGAACCACCGCCAAACTCCAGAAGAGACTCTAGCGGATCCAGAACGCCTCAGCACGACTCATCCTGGACATCCCCCGTCGCAGCCACATCTCCGGACACCTGAGAGATCTGCATTGGCTCCCGGTCAACAAGAGAATCACCTTCCGTCTCCTCACCCACGCACACAAAGCCCTACACAGCCAAGGCCCAGGATACCTCAACAGCCGCCTCAACTTCTACGCTCCCAAACGCCAGCTTCGTTCGACCAGCCACGCCCTCGCCGCCGTCCCCCGCATCCGCAGAGCCACCACAGGGGAACGGTCCTTCTCCTACCTCGCCGCCAAGACATGGAACTCCCTCCCCACCCACCTCCGCCTGACCCAGGACCACCTCGCCTTCAGGAAGCAACTCAAGACCTGGTTGTTCGAGCAGTAGCAGACCCCCCCCCAGCGCCTTGAGACCCTCTGGGTATGTAGTGCGCTATATAAATACGATGATTGATTGATTGATTGATCACTGATGACATCATCCATGTGACAATCAAATACACCTCATCACACACTAGTATAATCTTTCATCACTCACTGTAAAATAGAAAGTGCCATATTTGAAACCATTGACACACCAATAGAAATTTCTAAACACCCACTCAGTTATTCATAGAACTATACACACATCTAATCAATTACCTATAGATTCAGTGTTATTTGCAGTGAATAATCAACAGAACACTATACAATATACTTTTACGCCTAATTCAACATTACACACCAGCACACATTGTATTCACTTATAAAGACATCCTTCTGACTTATGCAAACAATTGATTATACTTACATTTACTCATCTACACACTTATACAAACACCACTTCATCTATTTATATAGATAGTAACTCACACTTAGTGTGTTATACAATCACTATTACAAGTATACAGTTATCCATATATTGACTCATAAAATCACTAAGTCTTAAGCACGCTTAATTAGATATAACTGTCACATACACTGCCTTTTTTTTCAAGTTTCATGGAGATGTACCATTGGGAGAAATATGTCATCACCACCACACCCATAAACATATACCCTCACTGAAAAAACTGTTATAACATGTAGTCTTAACCTCATATACCTACTGAATGAACTATTCACACATTTTTGGGCAATCACACACCCCCCACCAAACCACATAGACATTCATTTACCCATACAAATACTCTGTTAAGAAACCAATAACAAATATACAGGTAGATTCATCAAGCATTTTTGCGAGCGCAAACGGTGCGAATCGCACAAGTCGTCCATTTGCGGCCGCAAAAATCGCATTTGGGATTCATCAATGGTTCATGCTCTCGCAATATAAGAATTCGCAAATAATTGCGAGTTCTCAAATTGCAATTGCATTTAAGGAATCGCAATTTGCGATTCCTTATATGCAATGCATGAACCATTTTAAAATTGCGAATTCGCAATCCGGGGCCGCTGTTTACCGCGAAGTCTGACTACGTGGTAAATAGCGAAAACTTAGATAAATGCACTTTAGTGCATTAATCTAAGTTGCATGTTACACACACACATGTCCTTTGGACATGTGTGTGTGCAACATCAGTGTACATTTCCATTTCAGGGGTGCAACAGGGTGTCCTTTGGACACCCCTGCACCCTTGAAATCGCAAACTCAAAATGCGAATCGCTAATAGTGATTCGCACATTCATATGTCTTCCCATTCATTCCTATGGGCCTCTAGGCCCATAGGAATGAATGGGGAGTTATTCCTTATTTGCGATTAGCAATTAGCTAATCGCAAATAAGGAAGCTGTAGGAATCGCAATAAATATTGCGATTTCTACATGAATCCCGTTTTGCGAGTCTGTAATAGCGATTCCTTAATAATCGCTAATACAGACTCGCAAAACATGCCGATGATGAATCTATATGATAGTCTTTAACATAGCAATTAAGACAAAGCTATAAAGACTTTCACACAGTTTAATAACTACACATTATATATAGTGAGACTCTACAAATTAGTCAAGGAAACAATCAATGACACTGTTACTAAATCCACCATTCACACATTTATATTTATATATCCACTCATTCTTCAATGCAAAGTAGTGTATTTATAATACATATTTAAATATCAAAGCAAACCACATTCACTGGATGATGTCATCAGTGATGTCATCAGTGATGTCATTTGAGATGTCATCAGTGATGTCACTGACCATGTCATGAATGATGTAAATATGTGACATCATCAGCAGTGGATTGCGGGTGCGTGAGTTAAAGTGAGTGCAACTAACTATAACGGGGGAATTTCAATGGTTTTGTATGAGTAAAATGTCCAGCTAACTATAACTGGTGTGAAACCTATGGTTTTTTCAGTGAATTTCAAAGGTTTTTTAAATGCTAATTCCTAACTATAACGTTTGTGAAACCTCTGTTTTTTTTAAGTGAATTTCAAAGGATTTTTAAATGCTAATTTTAAAATGTATCAATTATTATATTAATTTGTTATTATACAAATGTTCTATATTTTTTGCAATATTTACATTTTAAATTAGATTTATGTATTATTATTTACAAATTTTTTATTTTTTTAATAATTCTGGCCTTTTTTGTGGTTTTTAAAGGTGCACGGTGTTCGCACGCATGCGCGCACGCTGCACGCACTCCACGAAAATGTGTTCATTTCAAAAAGTCATTTCTGTAAATGTAATGTACATAATAACCCAAGACATTCTGTGACATAACTATAAACATAGTATTTTTGACTTTTAAGAACCGTATATTAGCTTTAAAAGCATTTACGAAAATCGGGTAAAACGTCATTCATACGCGACTCGTGCGCGCCCCGGTCGTGCTGCGTGCGAGCTCCGTCTTCGCTCGGTGCGTGCGTAAAGTCATGTGATTTGAAAACAACACTTTTGATTGGTTCATAGTAGTTTCTTTTCCAAATCTTCAAACACCCCACCCACTTCCCTCACAAGCTGTTTCACTTTCCAGGGGAAACATCTACAAGGAATTGTTTGTGCTTTTCACCTTCTGAAAATGGCAGAACAGCAGCAGCCACAGCACTCTTCCTCTGATTCAGATGTGGAATTTGTTCCTGAACAGCCACCTCCAAAGAAAAACAAGGAATCTTTCATTTGGAAGTTTTTCACATATCCAGAGAGGCAGAAGAAGGTTAATGCCTCTAAGAAAACTTGCAAAATATGTGATACCACCCTTTCTAGAGGTGA
This sequence comes from Lissotriton vulgaris, assembly GCF_964263255.1. Taxonomy (NCBI): domain Eukaryota; kingdom Metazoa; phylum Chordata; class Amphibia; order Caudata; family Salamandridae; genus Lissotriton; species Lissotriton vulgaris. The sequence goes on along the minus strand of NW_028251646.1, from coordinate 18,250 downwards.
TGCAAGCAAAAATTATTCATTTTGAATAGCGAGCATGACTCGCCACGTGCAAAAACTTCATCCTAATAATTATGCACGAGCATCTACCCAACATATGAGGGAGAACCCTGCAGCTGCTGTCCCCAGCACCTTTTCATCTGGACCAGGCGCAACACCATCCACGAGAAAACCACGAGAAAACCAAAAACAAATTCAAAAACAAAAACAAAAAACAAAAACAAAAACAAAAAACCAAAAAAAACAAGAAAACCAGCAATTTGTTTTTGGTTTTCTCGTTAGGAAGAAGACAGGCTTCTTTCCTTCCAGTGGACTCATAATAACTCCAGTTCCTGGTAGATATGTAACTTTTTTCAGTGCATCCTGTTATTTGTCACTGTACACATTTCTCTGAAGGTGCAGTAGTCATTATTTATATCCAAGGTCCTGAAGAAAGCCAGGGTAATTCCCTAATGGGCTGAAACATGTCGACCGTCTAAATAGCGCCAGTGGTCAGTTCTCTCCACTTTGGCGGTTTTTAATCTTGCCACACAGACTTTGATTGGTACCCTTGTCCAAGTCTGAGTAGTCAATTTTAATTCTCTGTAATTCTCATGAATTCTCACTTTACGGTAGCACAGCACTGTATCCAGATTACTTCAAAATGATCTTCATAGCTATACAACTGACATTCATCCCTATACCGGCACGACTAACGCGGAAAGGGATTTGATTGTTCAGCTACAATCCCCACATGACGTAAACTCCAGCAAATGGCTGGTCTGATGGGTTTTGTGTATAGCCTATGTATTTCAACAGTATCTGCTTGCAAATGCGCCTACCTGGATCACAGTGACTCCCATGGTTAGACACTATCCCTAGACTTGATCTGCTCTGTTATGTATTTTGTACTTTGTCAGCAGGGGAAGGAGCAGACAGGTCGTTTAAACTTTCCCCTGGACCCTCCACACATCCTCCTGTTTTATAATACCCTTTCTTAACAGCAGTAATTTTCCCAGGCTAATTATTTTCCCTAAAATCTGGGTTGTAAAAACACTAGGTAAGAATTTGGTAATCCATAAGGCAAACGTTGTTTAAAAATCAATTGAGTATCATTACAATGTGTCCAGCCTTTTGTACATTTTAAATAAGCTGTGTAATGTCCTGATGTTGTAGAAGGACCATCATGGAAAATAATGGCTACAGTTACAAAAGTTCTTCCTGATATTGATAGTTGAGAAGCCACAACATTTTTTATTAAAGTTGTCAGTTTTCTTCCATCAGGTCTGCATCGTTGCAGCATTAAAATGACATACTGTCCATATCTTTGTATAAATAATGTTGATAACATTTGTGAGTTACATTGGGTACAGACCATGTTTTGATTTGCTTCTCTAACTAGATTAATAAAAGACACTGATTTGCAGTCTGGTAAAGTCAAATATATAAATCTTTCAGTGTCTATTTTAGTACTACTTGAAAACGAGCAATTGTCAGTCATGTTGCCATTTATAACAAAGGCCAAAAAGATTTTCAATATCTATACCTTCATCTTGCAATACAACAAGCATATACATTAGAAATTCCTGACAATCTTGCTGAATATTCTGTGAAAATTGATTTAAACCAGAACATATGTCTAAAACAATATCAGAAACACTTTCTATTTTAGTTTTATCACTACTACATTTCTCAAACACAGAATTCAACAAACAACAAAATCATTTGTCCCAATTTTCAACAATTTGTTGTAAAGTTTCAAGAAAAAAAACAACATTAACCACTACATTAGCATAGCAGTTGACACCAGAACTGTTTTCAAACTGAAAACCAACAACCTCTTCAATAGTATCCTTTTTCTTTTTGCTTACTATCACTGGTTCATCTAGTTTTTTTCTTTTCTCTACAACCTCGCTACAATTTTTCTCATATCTTCTTTTTCAACCTACCACACGCTTTTCAAATAAAGGATATTGAGGTAAATTGGGAGCATGTTCTCTTCTTAACCTATTATACTCTTTTACACAATTTACATCTGCACTAATCTTTGCCTCATCAAAATCAATCAAGTATAATCCAGATAAAGTTCTGACTCGAGATAAAGCAACATATGCCATACCCTCTTTAACCCCTTCGATGCTTGTGACGGAACCATTCCGTCATGCCTCACGGTTGGGCTGTGCGGATAACGGAATGGTTCCGTCACGACCACACCCGCGAATGGAATGTTCAACACCGGGGGAGAATCGGTGCCGCAGGCAAGGTGTTAACCACAGTACTTCCAATATTCACCAAAGCACTATCTACACTTAAACCTTGGGATTTATGAATAGTCACCGCATATGCCAAACAAACAGGAAACTGTTCTCGGCGGACATATAAATCTTTTACAAGCAAAAATCGAGCTGAACAACGACTCAATTGTTGTACTTCTTCAATTTCATCAAATTTGATTTTTGGTAATTCACAAAATCAACAACATTACCCATTGCTCCATTTACTAAACCTCTTTCCACATGTAAACTATGTCTTAAAATTATCCGACAATTTATACATGCATATAGATTCTTTTCTAAACCAGCAGTTTTAGATATTGATTTCTCTAAAGAATCCAATTTTGACTTCAACTTTTCTGACAAAATAATAGTAGCTCCTTCATGCTCTATTCTATCAATAGCTTCCAGTTTTATAATTTCTTGATTTTCTAACTTTAACATTTTTTCATTGAATATTGAACATTCTTGCAGAGTTGGCATCAAGCATATCACTGATTTCTTTTCTGCAATTTTTCTATATATATTCTCTGGAACAATATTTTCATTTGGAAACAAATTTGAAAGTAATCGTGCCTGTAAAGCTTCTTTGCCATGTTCACTCACTTTTCCAATTCTTATATCTTCAAGAATACTTTTATAATCAGCATCCTTTTCCTGTCGCATATTTGTAATGAGTTCTTTATATTCGAAATATGACCAAATATTAACATTTCCAATGCTTCCCAGGCACTTTCTGGTGTCTTCATGTGTAACTGTTTTAAATACTGGTTGTCCTTTCACAGGAGTTAGTTGTAGTAGATCTCCAAAAACTATGACGTGTTTGCCTCCAAATAACACATCATACTCTGTTTTAAGGATTTGTTGCATTCTTAAATGCACAAAGGCAAGCATTACATTTCATACCATGCTTACATCATCAATAATGAGAAGTTTCATTTTTTTCAAGACTCTAGAAACTTCACAACAAGCTTGTCCAGATAGCTTGTGGTAGTCTAATTTATTTTCATGCTCTACTGGCAGCATTAATAAACAATGTAAAGTAGTCCCTTTAAGGTTATGTGCTGCCAACCCAGTTGGAACAATAACAACACAAGAGAGTGACGACTCAGTTCTTTTCTGTAGATAAGTTGCAATTCCTTTAATTAGAAAACTGTTTCCAGTTCCTGCTTCTCCACTCACGTACAGTCGGACAGGTTTAAATGACGTACATGAGCACTCTTTTTTCTCATGATATAAACCATGCTCAATCTGTTCTGTCACTTGATCATATATTTGTTTTTGCTCAACATTTAGTTGTTTTTCCAATTCTTCTAAGTTTATTACATCCTCTTGAGCTTGTTGCATTGCTCTTTCCACCTCATCCATGGCAGGTGCTGCTTCATTTTGGATAATTGGTTCTTCTAGTGGATCCTGACTCAACGAAGCAGAACTTTGACTGTCTTGAGAACTGTCTCTAGCAATCTCTGCTGCAATTGTAGCTTCTTGCTGTATTTCGTCGTTCAACATTTTCAGATATTTAGTAAAAACAGGACATTCTATAGTATTTTTAGTTGCATTGAATAAATCTTCATAACTGTGAAAATCTCCAAGTAGTTCCAGTTCTGTACGCCATGGCTTAAAGAGTTGCAAAAGAGCTAAATAGTAAAATTCCCTTTTGTCAGGAGTTTCGCAACTCTGTTTTCGGTGATTAATCAAATGTCCTTTTCTTTGTTTCACTAAACATCCTTCAGATCCAATCACAGCATATACTCCTTTATGGATATCTTCTGTAATATTCCTCTTAAAGGTATAGCTTTGCAGTACTTCATAGAGACAAACGTTCTCAAGATGATTACTTATATTTGGATAGTATGTATCCAACATATTTGTCTTCAAAATATCTGTACTGTCTGGTTCTCTCTCTGCTAAATACTCAATTTCTTGTACATATTTCAAAACTCGGTTTCGTGTTCTTGCAAGACCTAAACTCACCCAAATGATTGTTCTAGATTTGGAGTATAGACTTGCAGATGATAAGCGATCTGAACATTCTTATGCTCCGATTTCTCGATGAGACAACATCTTCAAACTGTAGCTGTACAATTTCCTACTTAGGCTCTTTTCATGAGAAATTTCTTCCCACATTTCCTTTAGTTCCATCTTTTCAGATTTAGTAATGTAAGACGTTACATATCGAGCCACAGCAATGGAGTTGTCTGCAACATATTGAATATCCATGTTAGCATTCCACATGGACAAAATGACTGGGTTATAGTCATTTATGTATTTTGACTCTTCATTTCTTCTTAAGTTGTAGGTATTTTCCGGTGATTTTCTTGTGACAGTATGTTGCAAAGATGACATAAAATTGTTCACTCTTCCTTTTAATATTACTGGACGTGGAAATCCAAAACGACATTTTGTGTAGAATTTATCCTTAGATTTGTAATTTCGACAACAGTATTTTCCACAACGATGGGTTTGAAACCGTAAGACTTGATGTCTTAAATTCTTTTGTTCTGTACTTTTTGGTACAGCACATGTAGAATATTTTTCAATAAAACTCATCACTGTGTCATCTGAAATCTTTTCCAAATTTGGGGGCATCTTTGATCCACAGCAGCATATGTATGTGAGGAGCACCTCTTGCTTGATACTCCTTTCTCCAAAAGAAATCCAGAACCTCTCCAAGAGGAGTTTTTTTTTGTTTGTGATAAAAGACATCATAGCTTCAAATCTATGATTGAAATACCTGCATACATTAACTGGATCAAAAGAGCACAGTTCTCCAGGTGTCTTGTATTCTATATTTTCTATGTTTGCATCTGCCTCTCGAAGAAATTGAAGTAAATCTTCCCAAGCATACTCAGCACAGCTTAGAGTAAGGAATCATGTAGGAGTTCCTAAGTCTCTTAGCATACATTTCAATTCCCCATGGCGATGGTACCAATACTCATTAGTACCACGCTGACATGCCATGAGATTAAGTAGCTGAGATTCCAAAACAGTAGCTTTCTGTTGGACTTTATCCATAAAGTCCTTTGCCGAAACATTTTGCAGATGTACTCAACTTTTTGGTATATGGTTCACTGCATAAGAAAGTCCAGACAAGTCACTCTCAAACAGAAGATAAAACAAATATGGATTACATTGGCGAAACCTTGGATCTTCTGCATATAATCTTGATGTCCGGTATTCAGATGCAGGAATCTGCACAGGTCATTCATCATATTGTCCACCTTTGCCTGTTGGAAATAACTGAGGGAAACAACGAGCTTCCAAGCTTTTCTCCCATACACTAATGGAACTTCCTTTCGCTTCTTTCATTTGGAATAACTCAATAGTATTCCCCATCACTTCTTTAGAGTGAAGTGGATGCACACTATAATGTTCATACATTTCTTCAGTTCTGGACACATCCACTTTTTCAATTTGTCCAGTTGACAAATCACTTTCCTCTTCTACAGTTGTTTCTTCTCCTCCTACATATACATTTTTATAGTATTGATTATTTTTTACCAAATACAACGTTGCCTTTTTCACTTTCCTAACATCCACTAATTCTTGCCAGATTTCCTTACTCTTCATAGGAACGCCATTAACTAGAATAACTAGAGGTTCCTCTTCCACATTTTCTACACCAATTGTTTCAATATTTTTCTTTAAATCTGGAGGCAAATATACAACTCTTCCCTTTAATCCTCTCTGTAAATCTGAAGGAAGCAATTTCCCTGTCTTAGGCTCCATACGAACAATAGCCTGAAATGGATGCACACATTGCCACTGGATTCAAGCAAGCCGGGCTGAAGTCGGCTGAAATGCCAGAAACCGGTCCTCGGAAGCTTGTTTCCGGTCCAGGGAAGACGTGGCTTGGCAGTTCGGGCTGGACTGTTCCCATGAGGCACAGGGTCAGACTGATTTGCATATAGCCATGTCTGAACTGGGGTGGCAGAGTGGGCTAAAGAACGGTGATGGATTAAACCCAGATCTTTTGACTGGGTGTGAGTGTTTGATTGATTCATATGCTCCGTCCATCACCACCCCCTTTTGTACCGGTTTCAGGGTTTAGGGCAGTGCAGTGGTGTTTCAACATTATAGGGGCATTCGCTGAGAATAATGTTTCAGGGATTAGAGTAGTGCAGTAGTGTTGAAAGAGTTTAGCAGGTTTTGCTAGGGATGGTGTTTCAGGGTTTAGGACAGTGCAGTGGTGTTTAGGCAGTGTAGGGGGTCATGGTGGGATTGATCTTTCTGAGTTTAGAGCAATACAGTTGTGTTTGGGCAGTGTATGGTATCATGCAAGGGCTAGGGGTATAAAGCACTGCATGTCCTAAAGCCTAACTCACTCCATGAGGACATGTATTCCCATGTCTGCAAACACATGCATCAGTTGTTTACATGTACTCATGAAGTGAGTCAGGCTTTAGGACATGTAGTGCTAGAATGTCCCATGCAATATGTGTGTCAGGCCTATTAATTTCCAGATACTCTCCATGTTGTGCAATAAAGATCCTGGGTGTGCTGTAGAAATGCCATAGCAACTCTCTCTGTAGCATGTAGTAATCAGTTCATGAGTTAATGTTTTTCCCAAAGCAGACAAATTCAGAATCAGACTCTATACAAATAAACTCCTGCTTCCACATTAGAACACATTTTTCTTATTAACTTAAAGTGCACAACATAGATCCCCTTACAAATTAACAACTCACCTTTAAAAATGCTTTTGTAGATTTAGAACAGTGTCAATCACACACCAGATTTTCATCATCATAAACTTTATTTGACAATTAACTCATAAAAGTATCACATAAAACATACATTTGTCACAGGATAAAATCTTATAAAATACATTTGCATAAATATTTAAGAAAAGATTAAACTCCACAAGACTAATGTTGAATATACAACTAAAAAAAGACAACCTCTTAAAATAAATCTTATTTTTTTTTTTTAAAAGGATGTAAATTACAGTAAATATGAGCTAGATGTCAGTCCTCATGACCCAGTTGATCATAATAAGGGCAGCCCTCCCATTATTTAAATCTGCCCACAATATAGTCAAATTATTTTCGATCGAATTACCCACGCCCATTTCAAAATCGTTGCCATAGCTATAGCAATTGGGAGGCTAGGGTCTGTACATAATATTCTTAGTGCCTCTTCATGTTTTCGGGAACCAATTAGTCGGCATACTGGTTTTACCCATTTTTCCCGTGGAGCAATATACAAGGGACAAAAAAAAGGTGGCTTATGGTTTCTTGTTTGTCCCTGCATTTAGGGCATTTATCATCATTAGTCCCAGCCCACCCTGCTGTAAAAAACCTTGCAGGGAGGGTACCTACCCTGAGTTGGAAATAAAGCTTACGGTCAGACGGTTTCTCTATGGCGTCCCAGTACGGTTCCAGCACTGGGTAAGCCTTAAATTCAAGAAATTGCCCTGTAAGGTGAGATGAGAGGCCTTTTACACATGTTACTGAGGTAACCATCTTCCAGTATGTGGCCTTCATATCTTTCTTAGATGAAATACTGCATTTGTTGAGTCGTCCCACAGTTCACTCATACCCATTCTCACTAACAGGGATCTAATTGCCTTCAGCCAGCTAATTTTATGAAAGTGTTTCTTTTCAATAAATTCCTTGAGACCCCGGGCATAATGGTGTAGCTCCTCAGTTGTCCATATTCTGCGCCAATACAGTAATGGTCGCAGGATGGCCAGATCTTGTACTGCTCTTTTACCAAGATCCCAAAACAGAGGTGTTAGGGGGGTACTTTGCGGGACACTAGTAGCTTTACGCAAAAATTCATTTTCTACTAATGTCAGATGTTTCAGATTTTTGAACCCCCATAGTTCAGCACCGTAAAGGACTGAACTTAGCACCTTCATCCCGTAGATTTCAAGGAGTGGTCTAATTGGTTTCGTCAATGAAGTTTTGAACCTTTTAAGAAAAAGACCTGCCTGTTGCTGGTGTCTTAATATGGTCAGGTCTAATTGACTATTCCAGCGCATGTCTCTCTATAGGTTGACCCCCAAATATGTGAAAGCGTCAACCTGCTCTAGCTGGCAGTTATTCCTATATATTCTTCCTCTAAAAGGCTTAAGTGACTTGGAAAGTTTGTGTTCACTAAGAAATATAAACTTTGTTTTGGCGGTATTTATTTAAAGCCCGCGCAGCTGGCAAAAGTCTGTGAAGCGCTGGAGGGCCCGTTGGAGACCACTTGGAGTTTTTGAGATTATCAAGGTGTCGTCCGCAAACATAAGGATTGGGACGCGGTTACCAGCCATCACAGGGGCGTCAGTAGGGACCAGGGAGAGGTAGTCTGCCGCCCCGTTCACGAAGAGCGAGAACAGGGTAGGCGCCATAACGCAACCCTGTCTCACTCCCCGCTCAACAGGAAAGTCATCCGTAAACTCACCCTGCTTACCCCACCTGACCCTAGCATAGTTGTCCTCATGCAAGCGGATGACCAAGGTCAACAATTCTGGGGCCATTCCTAGTTCTTCCAAGTCTCGCCAAAGTTTGCAACGTGGAACTAGGTCAAAAGCCGCCCTCAAGACTACGAATACCGCATAAAGTTCCCCTTTCTCTAGGACCACTGTTCGCCAATAGAGAATAATAAACCAAAAGACTTGATCTATCGTGCTAGTCCTGGGGCGGAAACCGGCCTGCAATGGGCTCAAGATATTCCCTTCGTCCATCCAGTCCTGTATCTTCTCCAGAACTAAGCAACCTATTATTTTTTGGATAGAATCAATCAGGCTAATAGGCCTATAGTTGCCTGCTAGCGACTTATCCCCTTTTTTGTAAACAGGCACAATTTTGGCTCCCTTCCATGAGTGGGAGACAGCCATCCCTTGGGCTATGGCATTTGATAGATGGACGATATATAATCGCCATCTTTCTTTGTCATTTAAGAATAGGTCCGCAGGTATACAATCCATCCCTGGGGCTCGCCCCTCAGTTACTGAGTCTAGTGCTCTGTCAACATTCCCTAAGCTAAAAACGGCATCTTCATAAAATGTAAAAACAAAAGCCGCCTCACTTTGATTATCTTCTATATTGGCATATTGGGGCTTAAAATACTCAATCCATGAATTTTGGGGGACGTTGTTTTGCGGGCTATCAGCACACCCACCTCCATTCCATTTGAAGGTATCCCAAAATAGCTTTGAGTTTTTAGACAAACATGCCCCCTTGAGTTCCTGCCACTTGTGATCTTCCCATTCTCTTTTTGCCCCACACCTTGTTTTCCTATAGTTACCACGAGCCACTTTTACTATACTTGGGTTCCTAGATTTTAGTGCTAGGCCCAACTCAGCCCGGGCTTTTCTGCAGGATTTATTATACCAGCTCTCCGGTTTTTTCCTTGGTTTTACCCTAACCGAGCTTGGTTTGCAGAAATAGGTTTTGAGGTTGGCAAAAAGATCAGCATGGATTTCCACAAAAGGACTGTACTTTGTCCCATTGATTACACCTGACCCTAAAGTAGCTAACACCTTGTCTATACTGGCTTTAATAGCAATCAGTGCTTCAGGGTGATCAGCGACTTTGCACCACTTTAGGTGGCGCTCGTCATTTGTTAAGACAGTTTCTGGGGCTATTAGTTCTTCAGTCACACCTACCCACCTACCCTCGAGACCCAATCTAAATAATGAGGTCAGGGGGTTATGGTCACTCTCTATGCAAGTCTTCACCTCCATGTCCACAAGAGAATGCCAAAGCTTTAGGTGAACAAGCACATAATCAATTTTACTTGACCTTATGCCATTATCATAGGTTTTGTTCCCCATCCTATCAGACGGTGTTCTGGTGCAGTGCGGCCTCAGTCCATTTACTTATAGGCCTAGTCTCAAGTTGGGGGACACCCCATCTAGAATCTTCTTCTTCTGACAGGTTTAGGTCTTCGAACCCTAGAGGCTCAAAAGTTGTGTTAAAATCACCTGCAATTAGCGGCAATACATTAGCTGGTATGGTTTCAATTAGTGCTTCTAAAGCCATTACTACCTCCAATTTTTTCCCTCCGGGTACACCTCTAGCATAGACGTTAATAAGGTCAATTTTTAGGCTACGCGGAAAGCTAAGTCTTACCGCAAGAATATCACAGTGTAAGACTGGAAGTAATTAGATACTGCAGCTTAGGTTCTGCTTGACCCAGATCACCATTCCTCCTACTGGACGTCCCTTTTGCCCTCTCACAGCCGGAACATAGAAGTTCAGGTAGCCCAATCTAAATACTAGTTCAACAGACCAGGTCTCTTGAAAGAGACAGATGTCAAATTTGTCAATAAAGCTCAGCCAGCATGGCGACGCTAACTTGGGCCCCATACCCGCCAGATTCCAGGATATTAATGATGTCAGGCGAGCTGTACTTAGATGTCCACCAGCTACATCGTTCCTTACTACAGCGGAATTAAGCCGCAGCAGAATAATTGGGTCCATAGGAGGTGAGGGACTTGCTCTACTTGATGCATACTGGAAAGGAAGTTTGCCACCCTTCTGTGTGATAGCTACAATTCCACTATTTACCTTAGTTCTCATCAAACTTGCCGGCAAACTTTCATATTCTTGCAATTGGCCCTCACTTCTGACTACATATATATCGGGCAATTTTCTTAAGCAGAATCTCTGAATTGTGCACCAGTCACTGGAATCATAGAATGGCATTGCTTCCCTCTTATTTTCTACACATATTCATGTAGATAACCAATGAAATTTCTTCCCACACGAATTCAAAACCAAACTAACATTTTAATTGGTTCTACATTTCAACACTTTCAAACTCACATAATGTTAAACCTCCCCCCACTGCTCTCTCTGCCTGTTACCATGGTAACACTCCATAGAACACCTAACTGAACACACAGGTGAAAGGTTAATCACACAATGTTGCAAACCAAACCAGCAAGGGTGTTTGACTTCTCAATATACCAGCTTATCCTGTGCAATGTTCCTTTCAATGACTTTTTCTCAACCATTAGCATTACTCCTTTTAAAAAACAGTAGCATGCACCCTAGATTTCAATGTTGAGTTTTCGGAAACCACCAATCATTTCTTTTTTTTCAAGTGCACTGAATCTCATCCACATTTTTTTCTAAACTCCTACTTTTCAAACTGCCATTTCATTTCCAGAGCCCATCTGAGTACAACCAGACCCCCCTTCAAGATGCTTAGAGTGTGGATTGTGGGACACAGCTAAGTTTTTCTGGAGTGAAAGGTATGCAGCAAATAGATGCTTTCTCAACCTTGATTTACCAAATGTGGATATTATGTGGATTGTCCAGAGAGGATTGAGATGTCACCAATTGATGCCATTGGTAAAATCTTTTTTGCATCTCCCACACCCTGACCTCATAATTGTGCACTGTAGTGGCAATGACCTAGGCACTTTGACTGGGGTAGGTCTGGAAATGCTTTTAAAGAACACCTTTGGGCAATTGATGTCACTTTTTCCACAAACTGCCTATGTATATTCTAATATATGCCAAAGGCAAAAATGGAACTGGTCCAACCAATATTGTCCGCAGATTGAGAAAGCAAGGAAACATGTGAATAAGTCTGTTTCTACTTTCCTCAGAGACTATGGTATGGGTTCTATATACCACAACAACTTGCGTTACAACATGCAAGGCATTTATAGAGGAGGCAGTGTACATTTCACAGATGAGGCGAACAGAGTCTTCCTCTTGAACTTTAGACTCTGCATCGGTACTTACTTGTAGGTGCAAAAAACACTCAATGAACACAACGGCTCTTTTTAGAGCCAACCAACATCTAAACACTCAAACTTGTTATTTAACTGTATTTTTTTTGTCTTTTTTTTGCCGACGTACGCGCACCGTGCGCGTACGCCACAATTTAAAAAAAAAAGAAAACTGTTTTTTGGGGCCTTTGGGGTCCTTCAGGGAACCCCTGAGAAGGCCTAGGGGGTCAGGGAGTCTCTACCCTGCCCCCTTTTCACGTTCTCCACTTTTGTTTTTGGCTCTCTTCTGCCTTGGAGACACAAAATGGCGGCCAACACTTCCTGGTTTCGACCGATTGGAATGTTGACAGACGTCTAACAGCAAATCAGAATTCCGCTCACGCACACCCGATGCGCGCACCGTACGCGCGCGGTGCTCGCACGGTGCCCACAGGGTGCGCGCACGGTGGTTGCTCCTAGATATATATATTTTTTTCTTTTGATTTTCTCAGGAACTACTGGAGGGATTTACACCATTTAAGCAAAAGTGTGATCTGCGAATCAGACTCTACCATTTTGCCACATTTCTTGTAATTCCGTTCAGCAGTTCGGGCTGTAGCCGTGTCTAATCGTCCTATTGAAAATAACATTGGGAAAACACATTTTGGGACCCCCTTTTTTCTCAGCCCCCACTTGACAAATCCCCCCAAACCTTTCGGGGAAGGAGCGGAGCAGAGCGGGCCATCTTCTTTGAGATATTTGCAAAGATTCATCAACCGGCGCCAAAGTTATTCCCAATAGAATGTTGTGGATTTCCTATGGAAACTAGGTTCTAACTATAACTACCTACTGGCGACCGCCAGTAGGTAATATATATATATATATATATATATATATATATATATATATATATATATATATATATATTCTCTGCTCGACTTTAGAAATTGTATCTTCCAAAGAACCGCACTCGTGGAACTAAAGATTTTACGGTGCTCACACCAAAGTTTTATTCACAGATGTTAACAGACGCGTTTCAGCATTACGCCTTCCTCAGTGTCAGTTACATTGTGGAGACTGGCCTGGGATATAGCGGCAAGCAATCATAGACATGGTTGACGGACTACAATGATGTTAGGGTCGCGCCATCTTGGAACATGTCAATACATTTCACATTTAGGTGCGTATTACCCCTATATATATATTAAAAAAAAATATATATATATATATATATATATATACTAGCTTACCCATCGCGCATTGCTGCGATCTCAGAAGAAAGGAAATTCAAGGAAACTCGTTATGATAACATTAAATTTACATTGTGTCATTGTTATTGAAACTTATTCATTTTATTTTTGAAAACATTTCTAAGTGTGGCTTGAGCAGTGCGTTCTCGATTGGCTTCCAATCTTGATTCTGGTTGCTCTCCTGTTTTATTCCAGCGGGCTTGAGCAGTGCATGATTGATCGTTTTCCAATCTTGATTCTGGTTGCTCTCCTGTTTAATTTGAGCGGGCTTGAGCAGTGCGTAATCGATCTGTTTCCAATCTTGATTCTGATTGCTTGTTTGTTTGAGAAGAACGGGCTTGAGCAGTGCGTACTCGATCGGCTTCCAATCTTGATTCTCGTTGCTCGTTCGTTTGAGAATTACGGACTTCAGCAGTTTGTATTCGAACAGCTTTTAATCTTGCTTCCCGTTGCTCGTCTGTTTCTGAAGCTCGTAATGCCTTTTTCTTTCGTGCTTCTGATGTAGATTGACCAATCGATTTCCATTTGGGGGTCATAACTGTCAACGATGCTCGCAAATTCGCTGTCTATTTCAGTATTCGAAAGATTATGAGGGCCCTGGGGGGGCGATTAAAAAAAAAATTGACAAACCTTCGCGGGAGTGTACTCAACAACTTCTTAAAGTTTCATGGCGATCGGATGAATGGTGTAGTAATGCATAAAGGACAAACAGACAGACAGACATACTTTCGTTTTTTATATATTTAGACTAGCTTACCCGTCACGCGTTGCTGCGATCTCAGAAGAAAGGAACTTTAAGGAAACTTGTTATGATAACATTCAATTTACATTGTGTCATTTTTATTGAAACATATTCATTTTAATATGGAAAACATTTTAAAGTGTTGTTTTAATTCTGTTTATTTATTTGAGTGCTTGTGCATACACAGTATTTTTTGTTTTTCGTTCTGGTGCGTACACGAATGAATCAGAAGGTTTTCCGACGCGTGAGCTGGCCACATACAGTTGTCCATGTGAGAAGCATGGATTATCCAAATCTAGTCCACACACTTGCAGCAATTGTCCTTGTGCTTTGTTGATGGTCATTGCAAAAGCGATTCGCACCGTAAACTGTAAATGTTCAGTATTGGAAAGATTATGAGGGCCTGGGGCCGATATTTAACAATTTTATAATATTTTTTTTTTCCCAGAAACCTTCGCGGGAGTGTACTCAACAACATTTAACAATTTTTTTTTTCCACAAACCTTCGCGGGAGTGTACTCAACAACTTCCCAAAGTTTCATGTTGATCGGATGAATGGTGTAGTAATGCATAAAGGACAAACGGACATACTTTTGTTTATATATATATACTAGCTTACCCGTTGCGCGTTGCTGCGATCTCAGAAGAAAGGAAATTTAAGGAAACTTGTTATGATAACATTCAACTTACATTGTGTCATTTTTATTGAAACTTATTCATTTTAATATGGAAAACATTTTAAAGTGTTGTTTTAATTCTGTTTATTTATTTGAGTGCTTGTGGATACACAGTATTTTTTTTTTCCTTCTGGTGCGTACATGAATAAATCAGAAGGTTTTCCAACGCGTGAGCTGGTAACATACAGTTGTCCATGTGAGAAGCATGGATTCTCCAAATGTAGTCCACACACTTGCAGCGATTGTCCTTGTGCTTTGTTGATGGGCATTGCAAAAGCGAGTCGCACTGTAAACTGTGAACGTTCAGTATTGGAAAGATTATGAGGTTCCTGAACCTTTGCGGGAGTGTACTCAACAACTTTTAACAATTTTTCTTTTTTTACATTTTTTTGCCAGAACCCATCGCGGGAGTGTACTCAACAACTTCCCAAAGTTTCATGCCGATCGGATGAATGGTGTAGTAATGCATAAAGTACAAACAGACAGACATACATTCATTTTTATATATATATCGATATATATTTCTCTCACCAGCTTTTTTTGTTCCAAGAAAGCCAACTCGAGCCCAAATTCGTAAGCATGTTGTTTTATTAACAAAAAGGCAAACGCACACCCGACGTGTTTCAGTGCTATCGCACCTTAGTCATGGGTAATTTTGTTTGTTCAAAATGAAACTTTAAAGTGCTCAATAAACATAACAATAAAAGTAGGACTACCCATCCCAAAAACAAGTGATTTCATGTATACATAGCAGCCATCTTTGACTGTCTTTAAGTGTATTATTCCAAATGATATTTCAGGAAATTGTACTTTTGAAATGAAAAATCAGTTTCTTGCGAGTTCATTAATGAATTACTATCACTTAAATTCACATTTGAACAAATATATATCAAATGCAGTCTCTAAAGGAAATCCTATCCTTCGACAGAGAATGCCCTCTTGAATCAAAAGAACTCCAATGTGGAGCCGTGAAATGCAGGCACGCTACTTC
The DNA here is from genome assembly GCF_964263255.1 of Lissotriton vulgaris. NCBI lineage: Eukaryota > Metazoa > Chordata > Amphibia > Caudata > Salamandridae > Lissotriton > Lissotriton vulgaris. Next base: position 2,683 of record NW_028251646.1, on the reverse strand, counting down.
TGCTTCACCGCACAAACCCAGAAGGCGGTTCCTCCAACGGGAAGCAGTGGAATAAGAATCGGACTTCCTTGCATGAACCGGAAAGCGGTTCATCCGACGGGAAAAGTCATTAACATTCAGAGGGTCTGTGAATTGCTGCCTCCACTGAGCAACTACCAAATCTAGCACAAAGGTAAATGGCAGGACTCGTGGTGCAAAGCACCCTTACCAGACCTCGTACTCGCGAACACTCGAACTTGACTCAGCAGAAAGAGTAACCGGCCACTGCTGAGCTTCCTTGCATGAAGCAATACACCCCACAGGATTGCGATGACGTCATAGACGTGTGCGTCGCAGAAACTGATAGGAGTTGTAGTCTCTTGCAAGATCGCCTTGTCAGTGTCGTCCTAATGATTTCTGACACATAGATTCAGGGAGACCTTCATGTTCATTTACAAGTGTAAGTACAATTCCTCATTGCTGTTCATCCATTGTGGGAAGATTGAGCCAGCCGGTAGAATCAATCGTGATTCTTACCTGTGTAAGGATGACAATCAATTGCCACCTCTTTGGTGTCTGGGGACCATATCCAAGCCAAAATAATTGGCTTGTATCCAGTCACCTCAGTGACTGCCATGAAAATGTTTGGTTGTAGTGTAGGTAAAATCTCTATTCGGGATAGCTCTCCAGTGTTCTAGAATCTGTGTTTTGCCAGGAAACGTTGTGGAAGCTATATACCATTTACCACATGGGGATATAATGGCATAGATTACAAATTCAGTGCCACAGGTGATTAATTTTGGAATCTTCAATATGTTATGGATTCTCTGCAGGGTAACTGTATTTACTTTCTCACTGTATTTGCAAGCTTTACAGCATACACATTTATGAAAGCCCTTCCCTTGTTTTAACCAAATAGTTTCCTGTCAGGGAAGATGGCTCTGAACCAACATGTCACATGAGATTTTGATCAGCACACAAGAGAAGTATATGTACACTGTACAATCACAACAGATTCTTCTTAATTTTCAAATTCATTTATTGATTTCTCTGTTAAATTTCATTTCTTCCAAAGCATCATAGTAGCCAACGCGTTTCGTCCCCCTTTGAGGACTTCTTCAGGGCTTCAACCTTAGATTCTGGCTTTAGTAAGGTAAAACACTTCTGATCTCATAAGTGTGAGCCTTCCAGAGTAAAATTCCAAGTCCTGTATTCGTATGTCAATGTCTACTGTTGGAGTTCAATATGTTTCTTTCTCCCTTCCCTGGTTTTGACGCAAGTTACAGCATGCGATATCTTCATTGGGTATATTAGGCCATGGTGGGCATCATATCCTTTAGAAGCCTGTAGCGTACAGGTCATCTCTTCTGTGTTTGTGTTGAACCAAAATGTCCTTAAGTGAGAGATGTCTTTGGTAGGTAAGAGAGGGAACCATTCCTGAGCATAGGGTTTTGTCTAAGAATTCCCCACCTTTGTTTTAAGATCTTCCTAAACAGTCCTGCTTGGCTGTTATATGTGGTAACATATCTAATAGGGTCACTTTTACTTTCATTTCACATCTTAGGGCTAGGTGGTTGAAAAAGGGCATCTTCTCTACTTATGGATTCTGCTCTTTTGTTGGCCTGTTGCAGTGCTCTGCGTAGGTCATTTCTGGCATGTAGCCTACCTCTCATCTTACTTTTGTGTCCTCCGAGCTACAGTTATGTTTGGCTCGGAGGAACTCACTGTATGGAATACTCCACCTGAAGCACGGTGGATGGCAGCTTGCAGCACGCAATATGGATTCACCTGCTGTTTTCATTCTATATCGTTCAGTACAGATGGTCCTATTGCATACCGTTAGTCTAAGATCAAGGAAATCGATATTCTGTTGTCTCTGATGCACGGTGAACCTTAAATTCATGTTGTTATTATTTAATGCTGTCACAAACACTTTGAGATCAGGTTCAGTGCCCTCCCACACAAAAAAGATGTCATCAATATATCTAAGCCACATACTGACTTTGTCGATCCAACGTTCTCTTTCTCCACTTCATAGCACCTGCTCCGCCCAACAAAAGATCAGCTTAACTAGGAGCAAAGCAGGGGCTCCTGGAGGTCACTTGTAGCTGTTTAAATATTCATTTTCAAACATAAAAACCTTTCCTTTAAGGCAAGTTTCTATCATGGTCAAACTCATGTGAGTGTGCTCCAGTAAGTGGATACTTCGAGTTTTTAAGAAATATGTGCAAGTCTCTAAGCCATCAGTGTATCTAATACTCGTGTACAGGCAACGTGACGCATCTCCCAGATGCGTCACGTTGTAAATCCCTGCGCCAGAAGAGGCGTACCATCGCAGGGGGAGGCGTTCCGGCGCAGGAACGCCTCCCAAAAGTGGCTGAGTGAAATCTGCAAGATTTCACTCAGTCACTTTTGGGCCCATGCCCGTCAAAACCCTGCGCCTGCTTGAAGCAGGCATAAGGATTGACGCAGCATTGTGCACATAGGGCCCCCCTGATCATTGCTGGAGCTGCGTCGCGCTTGCGACGCAACTCCAGCAATGTGCCGCTTTTACGGCACAGATGCGTGACGCATCTATGCCGTTTTTGCCCCCTGGTGCGCCGCATTGTAAATGCGGCGCATCAAGGGTGGCGGAGCTGTAACGCACAATTACTGGCGCATCCCTGCCGATATGCAGTAATTGTAAATCTGCCCATCTTTGGCA
>NW_028251645.1:0-93569 GCF_964263255.1 Lissotriton vulgaris | reverse complement strand
TTTGGCCTATGACATTCTAAATGGTTTTGGAGTCTGTTCAGAAGCTGTTTCGTGCCTCCAGAGAGTATGTTGTTGCTTTTGGTCATCTATGCACACTCTGATGTATGGGATAATATAAACATAGCTCACATCATCAAAATCAATTATGGTGGACCTGGACCTCTGTGCAGGGTCACCCTCAAACATTTTGCCATCACCCCTCCTATTGTTGCTGAATTCATTTGTGTTGACCTTAGAACCCTGTGCACTTAGCCATTGCTAAACAGCACTAAAGTGATTGTGCTAACTCCCTAAAATAGGGTCAAATTGGTGTTTGCCTTAATGGCATATTTAATTTATTCATAAGCCCTAGTAAAGTGGTATACAACATACGAAGGGCCAGCACATGAAATGTGACTAGTGGGCCTGTAGCCCTTATTGTGCCACCCACTTAAGTAGCCCTTTGAAACATGCCCCAGGTTTGCAGTTGCAGCCTGAATGCAGTTTTAAACTGCCAATTTGACTTGGCAATATAAACCCGTACCAAAACTTAAAATCCCACTTTTGCTACATATAATTCACCCCGAAGGTAGGCCCTAAGTAGCCCATGGGGCAGGGTGCATTGGTATTAAAAGTTCTGACACGTAATTTTGAGTTTTACATGTCCTGGTAGTGAAAAACCCCTACATTTGTATTTCAGTACATTGAAGTCTACCTGTCCCCCAGAATACCAATGGATTGCCTTATTACCTTTAATAAGCGATAACATTTGAATTGGAACTGGTAAAGATTTCATGTTTGAGTGTGTGTTGTTGGCACATAGACTTTGTTTATTCCTCCCAGACAGCCCCACAATAGAGGTATTAGGTGTGTCTGGGAGGGTCGTCACTGGCACCACTTGCAAACCAATAGGCTATGCTCTGACTTCATACACAGGACTTCCCACCCTGCATTTTTCATGCAACCAGCTTGGAGCCAGGGAAAAGGAGGCAGCAAACTTCAAAAACTTATAAGAGAATTCTCTAGAAACATCTGCAACTTCAAAGAAGGCACCAGACATAAAATTAGGACCCTCGACTCACTCTTCAGTTCAGTTTCTGCATGCCATAGTGACCTGCTGTGTACTTCAGATGACTAATTGGCGGCACATGGAAAGATTGTTCTGCTGCCTGAAGCCTGCTTTGAACTCACGTTCTTCTCTGCAGCATCAAATCCTGCACAGTCATCCTATGCAGAGGGGGTATAAGGACTTGTAAAGCTCTCATTGGCTTCAGCCTCCAACCTTGTCCAGCTGAAGTATTCAACTTCCAAAAAAGAGACTATGTCAGAACGTTCACCACAACTTCATCCAGCATCTCCCCGAAGATGACGCCTTTTCCAAGGACATTAACTGCAGCTTTGCCCTGCTGAACTTCTATCTTCTCAGAAGTTTTTATCAAAATTTCTTCTAAGTCAGAAGGATAGTGATGACCCTGCCCAATCCACTTCCTGTATCTCACTCATACTCCATCATGGTCGGCCATATTTTTTAGCACAAATCGATGTCTGTGCTGATGTCTAAATGATGTAATTAAACATTTCATGAGTGATGTAATATGTGAGGTCATAAACAGTGCATGGTTGGGCGCAAGTTGTTGTTAACTCTGCTAACTATAACTGTTGAATTTCTGTGTTTTTTTTGTTTAAAATGTTAATGTGGTCATTGACATATTCCCCTAACTATAATATCACTTTAACCTTTGTTTTTTCAGTGATTGTTTTCTTTAACTTAAAGTTACATTTTATAACCATACGTAATGTCAACCCCTTGCAGCGCATGGCCTTTGACTGTGCACAGAAGAAGTTGGACTACAGGGCCTGAACTGTGCCAAACCACCCGAGAGGCAGGCAACTTCCTCGAAGGCGCTGCCAGCACCATGCTGCACATGGCCTTTTGTCCTGAACTGTGTGATGTTGGCTGCAGGCCCTGTATTGCAAGTAAACAAAAACAGAGAGGTCAGATCAGTCTCAAAACAGCCACAGAGACGGAGCGAGATAGATAAGAATCACACACTCACTTTGGGTGGATAGGAAGGCCCTCACACACCGACCTAGTCAGTGTCATGCTTCATCACTGGGCCCCACCAAAGAGGCCGAGTGCCTCTTTGGTGTGCTGCGACGCCAGAAAGACTGCGGAGCTGGTTGTGTGAAGAGGGGCGTGTTGTGAGGGTAATTTAAAATTAAAAGTGCCTAAAAGGGTATCAATAAAAAGAAGTTTAATGAGTGATCCCTAAGACACGAAAGAAGAGTATTATGTGTCTGAATTTAGCTGCCAAGGTTTTAGGATTGGTTAAATTCAGAGAAAATACTTAAGTCAGTCAACATGTTTCTGCCATATGGGTGGTTTTAATTTACCAAGGCATTCATCAGGACTAAACCCCGGCAGTATGGACTCTCTAATCGTCCACCCTGACCTGGGGACGTGAAAGTGAAAATTATAAAAAAGTGAAAAAAGTGCTTTAGAAAAAATGGAAGAGCGGGTCGCTCATTCCAAAAAGGCTCCAAAATCAGGAGTATCTCAGCACCTGTAAAGTGAAGTACACAAACAAACACAAACAGACATAAACACAATTAATATATGCCATTGCATTCGGTCGTAGTGCTCCTTAGTTTGTGGCATAAGTCGTGTTCCCAAAGTAGACACTAGTTTTAACACCATCCATGTAACCCTGTAGGGATGATATCGATAACTCTGGGAAGTGAAGTGATATGGGTGTCTTTAAAAACTCAAACGGTAGATGGAAAGGTTAAAAACACGATATATGTACTCCTTATGAAGGGATCAATGGACCAAAGGTCTGTGACCCCCTAAGATGGTAACTTAGATTTATATCTCACTTTAAAATCGGGCGCTACTTGCACCATGGGTCTCGGGAGGGGGGTTGGAGCGTGCCTGGCACATCCTGTAAAAGAAAGAGGTTAGCTTTAAATCCCCGTTACACGGGTAGCACTTAGCTCGATTTTGTTGAATCTCAGCGATCTTGTAGCCGGGGTGCACTCACGCCCTCAACGCTCTCAGCCCGCTTCAAACCTGTATTACGCCTCGGAACCGGACCCCGACGATGGAGAGCGGGGCCGGTGACTGAGTATTAAAGCAATCGTGCTGCAAGTCGTGTTCTTCCGGGTGGGCGTGTCTTAGCCAGAACGAGGCTTGGGACGTGCCCGCCCAGTGTGGAAGGGGAGCGGCCAGGATCCAAGTCGAGGCTTGGAAGGGTGAACCAATAGAGAGCCTGACCGGCCTCTGTGCCGATTCTAAGGCTTATTTAATGGATCGTTTTTAACAACATTAAAGAAAAAGGAAAGTGCATAAATATTCCTTTCATTGCAGAACCAGAGAGAGCATCTGTGATAATTTGCAGACAGTGCATGGAAGTTGTTGAATGCACAATGGTGGTAGAAATGATATACACAAGCACTAGTATAGTGACGGTGAGGGGTGCAAAAACAAGTCAGCCTGTTGCCTTATGGAATTAAGTTAAGGGCAGCAAGTTGCCTTATGGGCAACTTGCTGCCAACACAGCACCAAGAGGCTTGCTGGTCACTAATGCCCCCGCATCTTTCTCAACGATGCTACTTTCAGAAAAGACTGGGCCATGATCGCGTGGCATTGTACGCGCGACTGGCTGGTCTTGATAATAAAAACAGCACTCAGAATCTCTGAAGCACTAATGGTGGAAATTAGAGAGACTGAGTCCCACTTCAAGACAACAATCACAGGGTTTAAGAAACGGTTGGACGAACTTAAGAAGGAACTCAATGAGTATAAAGACAACCTGATGCAGTCAAAGCAACCAAACTCCAAAAAGATCAAAAGAAGTTTGACTTTGAAAAGGTGTACCCCTACTCTGCGGCAACCTTTACCCCACCCGCACGTAATGATAGCAAATCTGATTATTCGGATGATGACTCCTCTAACAGTAGTGGGTCAAGCAATAGCTCATTCAGACAAACAAAGAAAAGAGGGAACCGTGGCAACAGGAATAACAGGGGCAGGCAAGGCAACCAGGGCCACCATCAACAATGGTATCCACCACAAATGGGGATGGGCCCGCACCCTTATGCCTTTCAACAACCACAATTTCCCTTCATGGGCTGGAACCCGGGCTTTATGCCCCCCGCAAACTTCCAGAATCAGTACAGACAGCCTTTTTTAGAGAGCGGCCGGAGGGGCCGAGGCAAGAGAAGAGGCAACAACAGAATGTCCTGGGAAGAGGAAGACTCTGTAGCGAGTCACACCCGCAGCAACCAACAGCCGGGAACCAGCGGAGTTTGAGCCTGGTGACGAACCTGTCTGAAAGGATACTAACCCCCACCGAAATTCAAGTACTCGAAAAAGGCTTAGGCTTTGTTCCAACAGCAAGACCTGACAAATTCAAGTTACACTGCGAACTTGCTGGTTTCTTTCGAAAACTAAAATTAAAAGCATTCTTTGAAGGCAAAGCAGACCCAAATGAAGCAACCAGGAAAAGTGACACGGGACTAAGACCGAGTTCCACTTTCACCCCTCCCCCACACACTGTCCCTGCGGCCATCACCGCCTTTGAGCAGGCCATATTTAAAGACTTGGAACCCTGCCATAACCCTAAGACATTTGGGAATTTCAGCACTGCTGAATACCAAGCGCTACAAATGCTGAAAAATGACACCTCAATAACCATAAAGCCGGCAGACAAAGGTGGAGGGATTGTTATTCAAAATACTAGAGACTACGAGAAAACTTGTAATGACCTGCTTGGGGATATCAGAAACTATACCCCACTCACAACGGACCCTACAGCAGACCTTACCAACAAGATCACGGCCTTGGTTAGACATGCAGAGGAACGTGGTCACCTGTCTAAAAACGAAGCTGACTTCTTGAACAACACTAAAAATGTCATACCATACTTCTACACATTGCCCAAGATGCACAAAAACCGGTTGCCACCTCCCGGACGTCCCATTGCGTCAGGGATTGGCTCTCTCTTGGATCCCTTGTCACAGTTTTGTGGCTATTTCCTAAAACCGATAGTACAATCAACTCCCACTTACCTCAAAGATACCAAGAGCCTCATAAAACTACTAACAGAGGTTACGTTCACAGAAAACTCAGTCACTCTAGTGACCCTCGATGTAGAAAGCCTCTACACGAGCATCCCACAGGACAATACCATTAAAGTCCTGGGAAAATCACTACACTTCATCGAATGGGATTACCAGACACCAAAGGCCTTTATCATTGAGTGTGCCACCAAAGCCCTAAAAGAGAACTTCTTCTCTTTCAAAGACAAACTATTCCTCCAATGCTCAGGAACTTCGATGGGCAGTACTATTGCTCCTAGTGTGGCCGGGTTGTATGTAGCGGATTTCGAGGCCAAATACATTCTGCCACCAACCGCAGCTTTTTCGTCGTCTACGCTTTTATGGAAGCGTTATATAGACGACATCCTGCTCCTTTGGACAGGTAGTGACAGTGAGCTTGAAACTTTTTTGGTATGGATCAATACCCTAGACCATAACCTAACATTCACCAATACCATAAGTAAAACAGATATTGTCTTCCTCGATGTGGTGATCTCTGTAAATGGAACTGGGCTTACAACCAAGACCCACCACAAACCTACAGCTAAAAACAATCTTCTTGAATTTAGCAGTTTTCATCCACGCCCTCTGAAAGAGAATCTCCCTTACGGGCAATATCTCAGACTAAGGAGAAATTGCAGCACCCTTTCTGATTTCAAAGAACAGTCTTCCAGAAAAACTTAGAGATAGAGGCTACCCAGCACCTATCCTAAACAAGGGTTTCAAACGAGCAAGAAATCAGCCAAGAGAGGCACTCTTGGAAGAAAAGATCAATAACCCTGACTTAATACAACTTACATGTGTAACCACATATAACAGTCTGTCCAATCTCATGAAAAAAACTATCAATAAACATTGGAACATTATAACATCCTGTAAAGAGAACTGGGAGAAACCTCTCTTCTCTTTTAAAAAAGGACGGAGTCTGAAAGATGCTCTGGTCCACACTCGCCCAAAAGAAAAGCCACCTGACATTATGCCCACAATAACTGCAGCATGGGGTCTGCCAAGAATTACCGGGCATTACCCCTGCTCTGACTGCAGTGTCTGCCATCTAACAGAAGCAACAAAAACACTATCGCTGGAAGCAGGCAAGGTTTGGACACAGAGAGAACACACAAACTGTAACTCAATGAATGTGGTTTATCTTATTACCTGCCCCTGCCAGCTTCGCTATGTTGGCATGACCACACGCAGGGTCAAACAGCGCATCTGCGAACATCGCAGCAACGTCAGGTGCAAAAAAGTAACAACCAAGCTGAGCCGCCATTTTTTGGACAGCAACCATACACCCAATGATATGAGGTGGACTGTAATCGAAGCAATCAGCGGCACAACAAATATTACAAGCAGACTCTTTGAAAAAGAGCAGCGCTGGGTGTATCGTTTAGGCACTAATACCAACGGCCTCAACGATGACATCCCGTGGAACACTGTGCTATCTTAAGCAGGATATCTTTGAACCCATATAACAACATGACTAACCTATCTCTGTAAGGTCTAAGCTACTTGGATATATGCTACTTGGATTGGTACCTCTGTGTGCCCCTCTGCAATAATATCCTTTTCTAGGCACTATTCTGCCCTCAGTACAAACCCATAAGGCAACTTGCTGCCCTTAACTTAATTCCATAAGGCAACAGGCTGACTTGTTTTTGCACCCCTCACCGTCACTATACTAGGGCTTGTGTATATCATTTCTACCACCATTGTGCATTCAACAACTTCCATGCACTGTCTGCAAATTATCACAGATGCTCTCTCTGGTTCTGCAATGAAAGGAATATTTATGCACTTTCCTTTTTCTTTAATGTTGTTAAAACGATCCATTAAATAAGCCTTAGAATCGGCACAGAGGCTGGTCAGGCTCTCTATTGGCTCTCCCTTCCAAGCCTCGACTTGGATCCTGGCCGCGCCCCTTCCACACTGGGCGGGCACGTCCCATGCCTCGTTCTGGCTAAGACACGCCCACCCGGAAGAACGCGACTTGCAGCACGATTGCTTTAATACTCAGTCACAGGCCCCACTCTCCATCGTCGGGGTCCGGTTCCGAGGCGTAATACAGGTTTCAAGCGGGCTGAGAGCGTTGAGGGCGTGAGTGCATCCCGGCTACAAGATCGCTGAGATTCAACAAAATCGAGCTAAGTGCTACCTGTGTAACGGGGATTTAAAGCTAACCTCTTTCTTTTACAGGATGTGCCAGGCACGCTCCAACCCCCTCCCGAGACCCATGGTGCAAGTAGCGCCCGATTTTAAAGTGAGATATAAATCTAAGCTACCATCTTAGGGGGTCACAGACCTTTGGTCCATTGATCCCTTCATAAGGAGTACATATATCATGTTTTTAACCTTTCCATCTACCGTTTGAGTTTTTAAAGACACCCATATCACTTCATTTCCCAGAGTTATCGATATCATCCCTAAAAGGTTACATGGATGGTGTTAAAACTAGTGTCTACTTTGGGAACACAACTTATGCCACAAACTAAGGAGCACTACGACCGAACACAATGGCATATATTAATTGTGTTTATGTCTGTTTGTGTTTGTTTGTGTACTTCACTTTACAGGTGCTGAGATATTCCTGATTTTGGAGCCTTTTTGGAATGAGCGACCCGCTCTTCCATTTTTTCCAAAGCACTTTTTTTACCTTTTTATAATTTTCACTTTCACGTCCCCAGGTCAGGGTGGACGATTAGAGAGTCCATACCGCCGGGGTTTAGTCCTGATGAATGCCTTGGTAAATTAAAACCACCCATATGGCAGAAACTTGTTGACTGACTTAAGTATTTTCTCTGAATTTAACCAATCCTAAAACCTTGGCAGCTAAATTCAGACACATAATACTCTTCTTTCGTGTCTTAGGGATCACTCATTAAACTTCTTTTTGTTGATACCCTTTTAGGCACTTTTAATTTTAAATTACCCTCACAACACGCCCCTCTTCACACAACCAGCTCCGCAGTCTTTCTGGCGTCGCAGCACACCAAAGAGGCACTCGGCCTCTTTGGTGGGGCCCAGTGATGAAGCATGACACTGACTAGGTCGATGTGTGGGGGCCTTCCTATCCACCCAAAGTGAGTGTGTGATTCTTATCTATCTCGCTCCGTCTCTGTGGCTGTTCTGAGACCGATCTGACCTCTCTGTTTTTGTTTACTTGTATCTAACCGGGGACTGAGAGAGTGTCCTTCAATCTCCCTACCTCTCCCATTGTTGTTTTGGCCCTGTATTGCAGCCAGCCCCTGCGTCCAACTCCACACAGGCAACCACCTGGGGGCAACAAACCTATACCATGCAGGGCCTTTAGTTGTGTGTGGGCAGGGGTTGATCACAGGGCCTGGCTTGCCTCTGGTGTCAACACAGATATACTAAGGGGAGGGAGCATTGACCCCTCTCCCCAAACCTTAATTGGCAGAAGCACCCGATCCCATGGAGCCAACTTCCAATAAAAAGAGGAGGGGGGCTAGGTGGCCCCATTCCCAAGACTTAAAAGTGATTGGGTACCAAATACGGTTAAATAGGAGAGGAATTGTGTTCCCCCCTGCCCAAGCCTTCTAGCGGCCCAAGGATCCCATCCCCTAATGCCAAACTCTAAGGAGAAGGAGGCGTGCAGTCCACACCCCAATCTTTAATAGGCCCCCCTGGATCCAGCCCCCTCCGGCCAAATACAACAAAAAAGGGGAGGGGCTGAGTGGCCCTCATCTGCAAGTCGTAAAAGTCCCTGGGAACCCATCCCTTGAAACAAAATACAATTAAACAGGAGAGGTGTCATGCAGCCATCCTTTCTAAGTCTTATCGGGCCCCAGGGACACCATCCCCGGGACAGCATGTTAACATAAAGGGGAGAGAAGCAATGCTGCTCCTCTCCCTGAGCCTACTCGGCCTGGAGACCCCCTCCCCCATGCCAAATATACTAAAAAGATGAGGGAGCAAGTGGTCCCTTCCCCAACCTAATAGACCCATCTCTGTTGACACAAAGCCCACACTGCCCCCTCCCCTTTATGATAATATGCAGCCCTGGGAATGGAGCCCGATGTTATCATGCATCTCATGGTGCCAGCATTATTTTATTGCTGGTGCCCCAGTGCCCACCCAAAGCACCCACCAACCACCATATTGGGGCCTGCAGGGGGTGTCCCAGGGTCCCACAGACCCACCCAGCTTCCTACATAGTGTAGGAGCTAGCAGAGAGCAATACGTGTTCTGTTTCCCTACCCACAGGAGTGTGGGCATTGAAACAGAACACAATTCTCACTTTTATCCTGGAATGCACCGATTGATACCTCATATATTTACGTATATTTTTGTACATTGTGTAAACTGTATCGTGTGCTACCTCATATTTTTTTTGTATCCTGCCCTTATATACTATCAGTACTATACCTACACTTACACCTTGTACTTTGTAATTCACTGTATATACCGTATACTACTATTGTGTATCAAGTGCACTTGCACCTATTGACACTATGGTTTTAGGGCATGTGAGTCCCCATCCGAAATGGCCAGCTGGACTAGGAGTCTGCAAGACTTGTAGGGCGCCAGGCCAGTAGATATTTGTTAGTGTTGGAAATCTCTTTGCATATAGTATGTTCTCCGCAGCCTGCCCTGAGCACCTCTACTGATAATCTTAAGATGTTGAGGCTGGTTTGCACACCTAGGCTTTGCTAGTCCCAAACGGCACATTAGCTCTGATATCCTCACCTTAACGTCCGGACTATGTGCCCCCTTTATGCCCTTCTATTTCTCTTCTCCACCGCTTTCCCAGTAACACCTTCCTCTTATCCCCCCAACACTCCTTCGCCACTTTTCTCCATCATGGCCACCCCCTGAGTTAAGGCTGGAACTAATTGCTACAAAATCATTTATCCTCCTAGCCAGTCTAAAGCCGCAACTAAACGATGGAAACATAACACTATTGAACGTTTCCCAGATTCCCTTTTTGTGGATCAATTTTACAATAGTCGTTTTGAGAGGCTAAAAAATTATTTCATTTTCTTCACTCATGACATCCCCTCCTGGTCCAACAGTTTTTACTATTCCCTCAACGTCACCTCCTCCTCCTCTATCCCCCATGGGAAAAAACTAAAAATTTCCCCCTCTGCTTGCTTCAAAGGTAACCTCACTATCTCACTCTATAACAACGGTACTGTCCTGATCCAAGGCACAGACAATTGCCTCTCGGTCTTTGACTGCCTCTTCCCCTCCTTACTCCCCTCCTCTGCAACCGGATTCCCCCATCACTCTCCTTCCAGCTCCACCCATTACTCCCTTTCTCCTCCGCAGACCCCACCTCACTCCAATTGGCGGCTCCCTCGAGGAGCACAGGTCGGCCCCCTTCCCTCCCCCTCCCTTGTGACCTCCCCTCCTATTCCTCCCCCCTCACAGTATATCCCTTCACACATCATTTCAACCTTACCACAAGCCAATACGCTCCTCGTCCCATCTGCACCATCCCGTTTCTCCAATCTCTTCTCCTCCCCCATCTTCCTTCCCATCACCCCCCTTTTTAGCCCACCTCTCCTCCGTCCCTCTCCCCAAGTGTACTTTCCTTATGCTCCCCTCACCCCTTCCATCCCTCCCCCTTACCCCCTCCTCCCCTCGTTATTCACCCCGTCCTCTCCTCAATCCCACCGCATCTCTCTCCTCCCTCCTACTCCGCCAGGAATGCTGCACTACTCCCCTTCCCCGCCCGGTAACCCCCTCCACTTCCCTCCCTCGGGCCCAGCAGAACCACTTCCTCTCTTCAACTCCCCTTTCTCCCAACACCCCTCACTCTGCCTGATGCCCGTTCCCTCGCAGCCACCTCTCCTAGCTGACAGGTCCTCCACAACCACCTCACCTCTTTTCCTCCCAAACCTCCTACATTCTCATGACGCCACACAGGCCTCCCCTCTCATTCTACCCAACCGCCGAGTTCCGCACACCTCTCCCCCTAAATTTGTCCTTAATTCCTCTCCCTCTTGCAACACCAACATAGACAACTCTCCCTTAACCTCCGTTTCACTAACTCCCGCTCTCACCCACCACCCTTCCCCACTTATGAACCCCGCACCCAAAATTACCTCCTTTCCTGCCACCTCTCCCTGCCTGCCACCACCCACTCCACCCCCCCTTGTTTCAATAGAGCCACCCAACCTTCCCCAACCCAACCTTCCGTGCTCTGCCCCATTCTCACTGGAAAACACACTAGGCTCTCTTATCACCTCCATCTCCCAGCTTACAGCTGCCATTTCACTTTTATGCTCTAAGATTGTCACCCCTTCTTGCACCGCTACTCCTTCCCAATTTCCCACGAGATGCACCTCGCCCCCTCACCCCAGTACAGCCAAGCTCAACCTCTCGTTTGCAAACGTCGTTAACTCACTCAAGCCCTTGAGCGCCACCTCTCCTCAACCGGCATACCCTAGCAACCCCACTATCTACGCCATTCCGATCATCACCTCTGTCAGAACAAAGCATCCACCTAAACCCCCCCGAGCACCCCCTCATAAGTACAATATCCCGATCACCCTTCAGAGCCCTAGTGCCCCCGTCACCAAAACAGTCTTGACAGAGCTGCGCTGCATGCTTCACAACTGCAGATCTGCAGTAAAACACAAACTTGAAATCTCCGATACCATCACCCTTCATAATATTGACATGCTCTTCCTCACAGAGACCTGGTTCAAATATACATCTCACTCTATATTTGATCTCCTATTACCCACAGGCTACTCTTTACTTAGGAATGACAGAACTGACAACACGGGGGGAGGTGTTGCAGTCATCTTTAGAAACACCCTCCAACTCAAGGCCTCTCCTAACAGGTCCTCCAAAACCTTTGAATGCCTTTCTCTTGAGCTTCAATTGCAACACCGTTCACCCCTCAGATTCCATGTCATTTACCGCCCGCCTCGTAGTGGCCCTTCGTTTATGGATGAACTCACCGACTTCATCAGCGACCAATACTCGCGAAGTGACAATCAGACCTTCGTGGGTGACTTCAATCTCCACTGGGGAGTACCGCAAGACTCCTCTGCGAACTCACTGGCCACTTTCCTATCTACTAACGATCTTATCCAACACTGCACTGAATCAACCCATTCTAAGGGCGCAATCCTGGACCTTGTTATTTCTAAAGCAGGCATGCTTTCTACCACTACTCCAATTCATGTAGATTGGTCTGACCACCTCCTCATCCCATTCTCTCTTCAACTTTCACACTCTATAACTCTTGGCCAACCCAAGAGGGCCATCTCATGGTTCCGGGATGCTAAAAATATTGATGTCGGTCCCCTCTGTGAATCAGCTTTGCTATCTCTTCCAAGGCTCGACCCGAACCTAGATGTTGACGAACTCACCTCTCAAAGCCTCACAGTTCTTGCAGCTGAAATTAATAAAGTTGCTCCACTCAAAAGCAAAAGGTTAAGGCCCACTCCCTCAGCACCTTGGTTCAACAAATCCCTTTATGAGGAAAGGAAGCAGCTAAGATCCCTGGAGAAACAATGGAGGCAAGTGCCCTCCTCCGACAATTTGGCCAAGCTTCGCTCAGCAAGATCCAAGTACCACAAGCACATCTTCCTTGGGAAAGCGACACACTTCAAAACCCTCCTTGACTCCGCCAAAAATAGACCCAAAAAACTATTTGATCTCATCAAAATGCGTAACTGCTCTCCCCCAACCTCCAAGGTGGATGATTCTACAAAGAGAGCAGCGGATTTTGCTATTTTCTTTGATGAAAAAGTGAAATCACTTGTGGATCAGGTCGCTCATCCTACCCCTCCAGAGGAGCGCAAATCCTTAGCCATTTGGCAGAGCTTTGACCCTATATCTGAAGATGCCCTTCTCAAGTGCATACGAGAAACGAAGCCATCCAACCATTCCCTTGACCCTATCCCCAGTGCCATTGCCATTGACTTCTATACCCATTCCCTCTCCTATTGGACCACTCTGATCAACCTCTCCCTCTGGCAAGGCTCCCTTCCTGCCTCCTTCAAAACTGGGCAGGTCACCCCTCTTCTAAAAAAACCTACTGCTGATGCGAATGACCTCAACATCTTCCGCCCCATCACTAACCTTCCCTTTCTGGCGAAGATCACAGAAAGATGTGTAGCAAAACAACTCTCCTGTCATATCAAGGACAATGACCATCTAGACCACTGTCAGTCCGGCTTCATCCAAAACTGCAGCACTGAAACAGCCCTACTGCAAGTGGTTGATGACGCGATTCAGGGGGGTCCTGTCTGCTAATTCTCCTTGACCTTTCCGCAGCCTTTGACACTGTCAATCACAATACCCTCCTCAATATTCTTCAACAGAGAATGGGCATGGAGGGCACTGTGCTTAAATGGTTTGCATCCTTCCTTTCTGGCAGATCCCAAATGATCAAAATAGCGAACAGTCTTTCACCTCCTGTGGCGGTAGGTCAAGGTGTTCCCCAAGGCTCGATACTTGCTCCCACACTGTTCAATCTCTATTTAGAACCACTGGGAAATCTCCTAAGTAAATCCGGGATTCACTATCATCTTTATGCTGACGACACTCAACTCTACCTCAAGATTGCCTCTACTCACGATCTTTCCATCCTAAGCTCCACTCTCGACTCCATTCAAAACTGGATGTCAACTCATCAACTGATTCTGAATCCCTCCAAAACTGAATTCCTCCTCTTCTCCTCCTCACTCTCTCCTCCCCCGGTTCAATCATGGATGGATCAGATGAATCTACTAAACAATAAACCCATCATTGTCGACAGCGCCAAATCCCTTGGTGTCATACTAGACAAAAAACTTAATCTAATTCCCCACATCAATTCCATTGCGAAATCAGCTCGATACCAACTGCGCCTTCTTTGAGGAATCCGTCGCTTCTTCGCGGAGCGGGACCTTATAACCCTGGTGCAAGCACTGGTCCTCTCCAGACTCGATTACTGCAATTCTCTTCTTACTGGCCTCCCCAAATCCCACTTGTCCCCACTTAAGTCTGTTTTCCACTCAGCAACTCGTTTCATTTATGGGGCCAAAAGAAGCGATCACATCACACCGATGTTATCTACCCTCCGCTGGCTTCCCTTTGAGGCTAGAGCTATCTACAAGACCGCTTGTATCACCCACAAAGCCCTGCACTCCTCTTCTCCTCTCTACCTGGCGAATAAACTGAAACTCTCTGGAGGTTCTAGACCTTCACGCAATGCGGAGAATCTACTGCTTGAACCTCCCACTTTCAAGAAGGAAAGAACGATGGCCCAATCCTTTTCAGGCAATGCAGTGAGAATCTGGAACTCATTCCCGCCTCAGCTCCGGACCACCGCCTCCTCCCAGGCCTTTAAAAGGGACCTCAAAGCTCTCCTCCTCCAGAGACACCTCCAAAAGTAACTCTCTTTTGTCTGAAGGAAGATCTCCCACTACTGATAATTTCTACTTCTCATGTCCATGGAAGTGCCTTCCCAGTGTGTTCTTGCGGTTAGAGTGTTTGCCTTTTATTGCAGTATTATCCATGTACATGTGTTTGGTACCCTCTTGCAACTTGCACTCACCACTTTGCCCCTGTAACACACGGTCTGCTTCCTCTCACATGTTTTTTACCTTTGATACGTGCACAAGTGCCACTTTTGCCTACGTAATTGTTTGTTCTTGTGCTTGAGTGTGTAACATATATTGCAGTATTATACCACAAATTATACTCTATTTTCTCTTGTAGCCTGCACACTTGTCACTTTTTCCTCCTGTGCACTTTTTACTACCTCATGTATTTTTGGTAGCCCACATTTTTACTACCTCATGTAGTTTGTTTGCTCACAAGTGTCACAATTACCTTGTCTACCTCATGTATTTTTGGTTTCTCACAATTTTTACTACCTCATGTATTCTTGGTTGCTCACAATTATCACTTTACCGTATGTAACGTAACGTATGCCTCTGCAATCTGTTGCTCGTGTAATGTTCTCAGTTTGTATCTTTTCTGTTCCTATTGTGAAGCGCTCTGACACCTTTGGGTAAAGTCCGCGCTATATACAATTGCATAAATAAATAAATAAAATAAAGTCTGCTTCCAGCTGGCAAAAGCATGTTTAAAGCTCCCCCTGGCTGGGAGCAAGGTCCCATGTTTTCTCCCATATAACGGGAGATTTAGAAATGCTTCCGCCAGAGGTGAGCAAAGATGCATTTACCTATACTGGTGGGATCAGGCAAACTACTGTGTCCCAGGAATGAGCTCCCCGATACACAGTAAGTGAGCTGCTCCAAGGGAAAGTGGTCTCCGGGGCTTATAAAGGCTCTGGGAGAGGGGGGACATGGGCCCACCCTTTAAACATTTTTCAGTCTCAGGAATGGGAACCTAGGACATATAAAGGTTCAGGGAGGGGGATCCGAGGCAGTTCTTCCCAAATGTTTTATTGAAATCATCCAAAGGGGATTGGGTCCCTGGGCCTAACAAGAGTTGGGAAGGAGGGCCATACAACCTCTTCCCCTTAATTAATTAACTAACCCTAAGGGATGGGGCTCCTGGGTCCCAAAAGGAGCTCAGGGAGGTGGAACTCCATTCATCGGCCCTCCCCGTATATTTAATGAAGAGAATAGCAGCCCACATTTTCTTTTTCTGATTGTTTTTGCAGTGATCCTGTAGGAGTCCCACAGAATTACAGTAAATAATGCAATTTCTGTGTATTTTGGTCTAGGGGGTCCCTCTGAGTCCTACTGTAGGACCTAGAGTGACAGGGTATCCCTACCCTGCCATCTTATAATTATTCGTTTTTAAAAAAAATCAGGACAGGGGAATACATGCCTATATTCTGTATTGACTGCCAGCAACATTTTTCTCATGTTGCTGGCAGACAATCAGAGCCCTCACTCCGGCGGAAGTCAGACTCTTGTTGAAGGGAATTGGCCAAAAGGAAAAAAGCTGTCTTGGCCAACCAGAACACTAATTCTTTTTTACATGTGGTTTGAGACACTCCATGATAGTCCCTCCATCCCAACCCTCCAGATATACAATTATTTTTAACCCTAATTCCTCAAAAACTACTGAACAGATTCACAAGAAATCACAAAAAGCACAATCTGTGGGCCAAGATCTAGTTTACTGCCAAATTTAGTTTAATTCCATTTAGCAGTCTTTACAGTAGCTCTGCTTAAAGAATTCTGTGAAAAAGCACAGGGAAATTTATATTTTGCCTGCTTTGCTGATTTTAATATTCCCGTTTTGTATCTTATTTTATTTGCATTACTTTTACCTTGTTTTTATCTGCACTCACCCCCCTGGCCTTATTCTTGCACCATAAAACCCCCCCTGGGGACCATCTCCACTGCCTTTGGCGGGTCCGGGATCACGGGGTACCGGGGACGACTTTGAGCGCCATTTTGCATTGGGCTGGGGCACTCTCGCGCAATCTCGCGAGATCTCGCCCTTCTGAGCCTACTTGAGGCAGCGAGAGACGGCAGGTCAGCCTGGAGAAGGTGACCATCTACACCGACCTCGCTAGCGCTAGCTGCGCTTTTTGCCAGCTTTGCTGATTTTAATATTCCCGCTTTGTATCTTATTTTATTTGCGTTACTTTTAACTTGTTTTATCTGCACTCACCCCCCTGGCCTTATTCTTGCACCATAAAACCCCCCTGGGGACCATCTCCACTGCCTTTGGCGGGTCCGGGATCACGGGGTACCGGGGACGACTTTGAGCGCCATTTTGCATTGGGCTGGGGCACTCTCGCGCAATCTCGCGAGATCTCGCCCTTCTGAGCCTACTTGAGGCAGCGAGAGACGGCAGGTCAGCCTGGAGAAGGTGACCATCTACACCGACCTCGCTAGCGCTAGCTGCGCTTTTTGCCTGCTTTGCTGATTTTAATATTCCCGTTTTGTATCTTATTTTATTTGCGTTACTTTTACCTTGTTTTTATCTGCACTCACCCCCCTGGCCTTATTCTTGCACCATAAAACCCCCTGGGGACCATCTCCACTGCCTTTGGCGGGTCCGGGATCACGGGGTACCGGGGACGACTTTGAGCACCATTTTGCATTGGGCTGGGGCACTCTCGCGCAATCTCGCGAGATCTCGCCCTTCTGAGCCTACTTGAGGCAGCGAGAGACGGCAGGTCAGCCTGGAGAAGGTGACCATCTACACCGACCTCGCTAGCGCTAGCTGCGCTTTTTGCCTGCTTTGCTGATTTTAATATTCCCGTTTTGTATCTTATTTTATTTGCGTTACTTTTACCTTGTTTTTATCTGCACTCACCCCCCTGGCCTTATTCTTGCACCATAAAACCCCCCTGGGGACCATCTCCACTGCCTTTGGCGGGTCCGGGATCACGGGGTACCGGGGACGAGTTTGAGCGCCATTTTGCATTGGGCTGGGGCACTCTCGCGCAATCTCGCGAGATCTCGCCCTTCTGAGCCTACTTGAGGCAGCGAGAGACGGCAGGTCAGCCTGGAGAAGGTGACCATCTACACCGACCTCGCTAGCGCTAGCTGCGCTTTTTGCCTGCTTTGCTGATTTTAATATTCCCGTTTTGTATCTTATTTTATTTGCGTTACTTTTACCTTGTTTTTATCTGCACTCACCCCCCTGGCCTTATTCTTGCACCATAAACCCCCCTGGGGACCATCTCCACTGCCTTTGGCGGGTCCGGGATCACAGGGTACCGGGGACGACTTTGAGCGCCATTTTGCATTGGGCTGGGGCACTCTCGTGCAATCTCGCGAGATCTCGCCCTTCTGAGCCTATTTGAGCCTTCTTTCGGTCGCGCAGCGGTGACGCGCAGCGGTGCGCCTTCATCGCGCCTGAGTCCAGCCAGAGTCCTGCCCGTCTGCGCTCGTCCGCGCTAAGGCAGGGCTAGGGCAGGGGACTCTGGATCTCTCAGGATGATTTCTGCTGAGAACCTGCGTCTTTTACGACACCAGGTATGTGACTGCTGCCTCGGCTCCTTGGATCCTCTCAGTGGTCCTTTCCAATGCCCCACTTGTCCTTTTAAACTTCCTATACCAATGTGCATTAATAGTCTCCAGTTGAGGCCCTCGGCGGACATTCAACCAGCCGATACCACAGGCACAGTTATTCAATCCATCCTTAAAGTTATGCATCTGAATGTTAGATCACTGTCTTGTCACTCCCAAGAAGTCCTCTCGCTGATTTCTGATGACAATCCGGACATTTTCTTCTTTACGGAAACTTGGCTGCACGACCAGTCCATGGCGGTCATTAATCTAGCCCTCCCTGCGGGCTACATTATGCACTCTCTCCCTCGCAAGGCCAGAGGTGGAGGTATTGCAGTTGCGATAAAAACTTGCTACCCCTGCATCTGGAAACCTATCACCATAGCAGGTTGCGAGAGTGCTCTATTTAACATCTCAGTGAATCCCCATTTCACCTTCACGGGACTTCTAATTTACAGACCTCCTGGGCCTGACGCCGCTTTTCGTCAAAGCCTTCTGGAGGTAGCTGCTTCTGTGCGCTTTCTGCTCTGTGTGACTTTTTGTTGCCCGCTCTTCGCCTGCTGCCTGTCGCGCTGAGAAGCCTAGGAGACAGGCTCCTTCAATCTTCTACGACCGAGGTTGCCTGACAGGGGCTGGGACTGCGAGACCCAGGGTACAGCGCGTGGAGACCTGAGCGCACCTGGCGTCTCTTCCCGCCCCTGCTCCGCCTCTGCTGACTGCCTGCTGAACCCGGATTGGCTGAAGGCGCTTTAACAGCTCGCGGCCCCCGCTTCGCGGGTGCCGCTCGTAGCTGCTTCTGTGCGCTTTCTGCTCTGTGTGACTTTTTGTTGCCCGCTCTTCGCCTGCTGCCTGTCGCGCTGAGAAGCCTAGGAGACAGGCTCCTTCAATCTTCTACGACCGAGGTTGCCTGACAGGGGCTGGGACTGCGAGACCCAGGGTACAGCGCGTGGAGACCTGAGCGCACCTGGCGTCTCTTCCCGCCCCTGCTCCGCCTCTGCTGACTGCCTGCTGAACCCGGATTGGCTGAAGGCGCTTTAACAGCTCGCGGCCCCCGCTTCGCGGGTGCCGCTCGTAGCTGCTTCTGTGCGCTTTCTGCTCTGTGTGACTTTTTGTTGCCCGCTCTTCGCCTGCTGCCTGTCGCGCTGAGAAGCCTAGGAGACAGGCTCCTTCAATCTTCTACGACCGAGGTTGCCTGACAGGGGCTGGGACTGCGAGAACCAGGGTACAGCGCGTGGAGACCTGAGCGCACCTGGCGTCTCTTCCCGCCCCTGCTCCGCCTCTGCTGACTGCCTGCTGAACCCGGATTGGCTGAAGGCGCTTTAACAGCTCGCGGCCCCCGCTTCGCGGGTGCCGCTCGTAGCTGCTTCTGTGCGCTTTCTGCTCTGTGTGACTTTTTGTTGCCCGCTCTTCGCCTGCTGCCTGTCGCGCTGAGAAGCCTAGGAGACAGGCTCCTTCAATCTTCTACGACCGAGGTTGCCTGACAGGGGCTGGGACTGCGAGACCCAGGGTACAGCGCGTGGAGACCTGAGCGCACCTGGCGTCTCTTCCCGCCCCTGCTCCGCCTCTGCTGACTGCCTGCTGAACCCGGATTGGCTGAAGGCGCTTTAACAGCTCGCGGCCCCCGCTTCGCGGGTGCCGCTCGTAGCTGCTTCTGTGCGCTTTCTGCTCTGTGTGACTTTTTGTTGCCCGCTCTTCGCCTGCTGCCTGTCGCGCTGAGAAGCCTAGGAGACAGGCTCCTTCAATCTTCTACGACCGAGGTTGCCTGACAGGGGCTGGGACTGCGAGACCCAGGGTACAGCGCGTGGAGACCTGAGCGCACCTGGCGTCTCTTCCCGCCCCTGCTCCGCCTCTGCTGACTGCCTGCTGAACCCGGATTGGCTGAAGGCGCTTTAACAGCTCGCGGCCCCCGCTTCGCGGGTGCCGCTCGTAGCTGCTTCTGTGCGCTTTCTGCTCTGTGTGACTTTTTGTTGCCCGCTCTTCGCCTGCTGCCTGTCGCGCTGAGAAGCCTAGGAGACAGGCTCCTTCAATCTTCTACGACCGAGGTTGCCTGACAGGGGCTGGGACTGCGAGACCCAGGGTACAGCGCGTGGAGACCTGAGCGCACCTGGCGTCTCTTCCCGCCCCCTGCTCCTACTTAAGACACACCCTCCACGCTAAGCGGGACGCGTGCGGGACGCCGGGCGAAGCCCGGGCAAAGGGCGGGCCGTCTGTGGCCGTCCGGGGACGACCGAGGACGGGACGGGCCAACCCATTAACATCCACGCCCCAGTAAATAACAAATAGTGATCATTGTAGAGTCACAACTGTAAAAAAGATAACAACCTCCTCTTACGTCCTGTGTCGCGATATTAGTGGCTGTCTCCTCAAAAATGGGTCTTAAGAAACTACGTTCGCGAACAATCTTTATGAAACGAATGGGAACCGAGGAAGCCGTTAGAAAATCCACTGACAAAGGAATTAAAGCTGGTCGCAACAGCCTGACCCCAGCAATCAGTGAATATTTCTCGTCACTATCGGCAAAAAAGAAACCGGAAAAAACAATGTCTGCTTTTGAAAATAAAACACCAGGAAGTCTGGAAGATCGATCTTGTTTA
The DNA here is from genome assembly GCF_964263255.1 of Lissotriton vulgaris. NCBI lineage: Eukaryota > Metazoa > Chordata > Amphibia > Caudata > Salamandridae > Lissotriton > Lissotriton vulgaris. Next base: position 72,988 of record NW_028251645.1, on the reverse strand, counting down.
TCGGCATCCCCCCATCTGTCTCATAACGTCAGCGACACTGTGTTTAATAACAAGTCTACACACACAACAAGAGAACAACAACCTGAAAATTCCAATTCTAGTGCGGTGAAATCATCAACGCCTATAAAAAACCATGAGGGTGTACACAAATCAGATGACTTGAGTATTTTAAATTACACAGCAGAACAAAAAAGTCCGATCTCTGAAATTTTCTTGATAAAGGGCAACGGGAGCCCTCAAACACTAAAAGACTCATGTTCACTCAACCAAAAAGTAGGAGAACACAGCCCAGAGTTAAAGTCAACAAGCACAGACGCAAAAAAACTTTCTATACATGAACAAGATTCCTTTTTAGATCCATTTTTAATAGAAAGTAATAACCTTGAAAAATCGTCTATTCCCTTATCCAAGGCTTTCTTCACACTACAAGAAATTCTCGAATCAGTTCTCTCCTTTTTAGGCAACATCCTTGAAAATTCTGACCAAACTTTGGATGTCCAAATTGGCATTTTGAAGTTTTTAGTTGAAGAGAAAAGAAAAAAGGAGTCCTCTAAAAACATAGAAGGAAAACTAGAGGATACCAATCAACAAGCAAATGAAAACAAGCAAACCATCTGTCACTCATCTACTCAGACATCAGATGACGATTCCAAACCAACCGATAATAGGAAAAAGAATGAATATCTTAATGAATCCACTTTATTCTCTCTGAAGCGTCTGTTTAGAGAAAATCCCCCAAAAAAGCAAAAACAATACCCGATATTCAATAAAAAAACGGGAACGGAAAGACTTGACAAGGAATCTGTAAAAGAAGGCGAGGAATCAAATGTAGAAATCAAATCAGAAATACCTTCAGGAGAAATGACTCCAAACTCAATTAAGGATGTTACGTTAAACGAAAAAAATAAAAGGAAGAAAAAACCTATGAGAAGGATTCATAAAAAGCAAGCACTTAAATTGAAATTTCAAAAAAATATAATACCACAAAAAGAACTACAAGTGAAAGACGACGAGAAAAGTACTCCGTGTAGGAGTAAAAAAGAAGAATCCCCCAAAGGAACAAATACAGATAGAAAGAAATCATTGAACCCAAAGGCGGATGTATATCTCCCAGTAAACTCAGCTGCTATGACAACAGATGAAAACGCTGAAAAAATCTTTTCTGAAAAGGAAAATTATTGCAGGAATGCCACACAATCTAAGGTACTTCAATTCGAAGAACTATTCCCCACTGACAATATCTCTCTTAACAGAAGCAGGATTCTACACCTTTTACAGAACATAAAACCTCTTCAATCTATGACAAGCAGTGACATTGACCTAGTTTCACTCCCAACGCGTGGTCAAAGTAAAATTACAACAGTCTCGTTTTGGTCTCCAGTGATACCAAGTATCATTTTGAAGGAAAAAGAGATAATATACCGATTCGGTTATGACATCATAGAGAAAGCTGAGCTTAAAGGAAACAAAAAACAACTAACTTTTAATAGTAACACGACTCTCTTTTCTACACTGCAATCGAACGAGGGACAAAGATCCTCGGGGACCTTAAGACTTCTTGAGGGTATACAAAACAGAGATATAGAACAGGGAGAAGAGATACTGAAAATCCGAGTAAAAAAAGGGGAAAGGGAAGTGTGGCACATGGAACCAAAGGAAAATTATGCAGAAAATAAGATGGAGAATTCATGGACCTGGCTTCCAGGGATTTTAAACTATAACAAAGGTTTTAACCACCTAAAGCTCCCTGTTTAACCAAGGTCTAAAGATCATATCGTGGAACATCGCTGGTAGAACAAAGAAAAAAATGAAGGAAGTCCTCAGAAACCAGCCCGACATACTGACCCTGCAAGAAACCTGGGCAACAGAGCCCTTTTTACAAAAAGGTTACTATGTGTATAATATATGTGCGAAAGCCTCAAACCGGGGCCATGCCAAAGGGGGACTGGCTTTTTTAATGAGAGAGGATCACTTGTGGGCCCAAGAGATAGTGGAAACCAACAGTGAGAACGTGCAATGTATGAAACTGTCTCTGAAAGCCTCCAATCTGACCACAACTAAACCAACATTGCTTTTCAACGTATATGCCCCTCCAGGAAAAAACCACGACAGCTTATATGACGAGACCTTGCAAATTATCATACAAACAATTGAAGCCCACACGTCCTCACCCTATATAATCACGGGAGATTTCAATGGGAAAATTTCTAACACAGAAATAAAAAAATGGGGAAAAATTCTGGAAGAAGAAAGCCTTGAACATGTAACCCCTCTATTCCCCAAGGATATTCGATCCAATAAAAGAGGGAAAACACTGTTATCAGTACTGCTCTCCATAAACGGAACAATCCTTAACGGGAATGTGGAAGGCGATATCCCGGCAGCGTATACAAGACAGGGAAATGGGAAACCATCTATAATAGACTATATTATTTGTGGTAAAGACCAGCTTGAAACAATGTTCCATCTGTGCTCCAATTTTACTTCAGAGAGCGATCATGCCGTCATGCAACTTGTAACCAGTTGGTCGGTTCCGTCCGCTGAAGAAGGCTTGATGACCCTTGACAGAAAGGAAACTCTGGTAAGCAGCGATCAGAGACGTATTTTCTGGAACCCTACCTCGTTGAGTAAAATGACAAATCTGGTCGATCAACAACAGTTTTTAAGGAATCTATACTCAGAAGACCCTATAGAAAACTTTGAGACCATGCTCATCGAACTCAAGGAGGTAATAATTGAAAGGAATCTTCAAAGAATTGATATAATCTCAAAAAGAAAAAATAATAACAAAACAGGGAATTCATTGACAAAGAAAACCTTAAACAAACTGATACGTGCGCAATACTTACATTTCTCTCCCACAAAAAAGAAAGAAATAAACAAATTGAAAAACCAACTTAAGAGAGAAAAAACAAGCGAGAGAAAATCCTTTGAAGACCGAAACTGGGTAGAATTACAAAACGCTGCCAAAGAACCAAACCAAAGAACGTATTGGTCCATAATAGCCAAGATATCAGGGACAAAAAAGAAATTACAAGCAGTACCTGTTCCTCCGAAAGAGTGGGAAATTTACCTGGCAGAATTGTATAAGAAAAACGTGGACAAACTACAAATAAACAGTCCAGATAAGGTAAAGGAAAAAGTTATGGAAAAAATAATCCCGAAAACTACAACTATAATGGTTGAAACACACATTCGGAGGGCAAGAAGCTCAGGAGCCTTCGGTCCCGACCAAATCCCTATAAAGGCCCTACAAATAAATTCTAGGGAATGGAGCCTTTTTTTAACTCCACTTTTCAACTATATTTTCTCCATTGGACAGGTTCCTAAGTCATGGCAAGGGAGCACAATTATTCCTATCCACAAAAAAGGTTGTAAAACGGTAGCAGGCAACTACCGCCAAATAGCCCTGATGGACGCTACCGGAAAAATCTTTGCAGCAGAGGTACTATTGCAATTAAAAAACTGGGCCTTCTCGAAGGGTCTGATCCCCATGTTCCAGGCAGGCTTCAGACCCAAACATTCTGTCACGGACAACATTGCAATTATCCAGTTTTTTCTGGACAAATACGTTACACGAAGAAAACAGACGGTCTACATGGCTTTTATAGATTATTCGACCGCATTCGATCGAGTGGATCGCCCTACACTGTGGAAAAAATTGAGGAGCCTGGGAATCAACGATCACCTGCTACAGGCAATAATAAGTCTCCATACAACGACATGGTGTCGTGTTCAAATGGGGGGCCAAAAAGGACTAACGAAAATAATAGACACCGAAAATGGCCTTAAACAGGGTTGTCTACTAGCTCCCATGTTGTTTTCGCTATATCTCAACGATCTGCCAAATCAACTACAAAAGGGCTCAAGTCTGCCCCCAAAAATTAACCAACAAAGAGTTCACTTGTTGCTCTATGCGGACGATATAGTCCTATTCGATCTTACTCCATACGGTCTGCAAAAATCTCTGGATATTCTGTTTAAGTATTCGAATGACAACTATTTAATCCCGAATGTAAGAAAAACTAAAGTTGTAGCCTTTTCCGGGAGGAAGAAAAGTGTAAAATATAATTGGAAGCTAGGTGAGGAAAAGGTCGATGAAGAGAAAGAATATATTTACCTTGGCAGGATTCTCTCCAAGAATCTAACAAATACAAAGCATATTGAAAAGTTAACGAAAAAATCTGAATTACATGCAGGTGCACTAACGAGACTATATAGCGCCACGGGGAGCAGACACTTTTCCTCATTAATAAAAATGTACAAAGCTAAAATACCAGCGGTCTTGTCTTATGCCACAGAATGTATTCCAATCCAACAATGGGGCTTCATGGACCGTCAGGAGGGAAAAATCCTGAAAAAAATAATGAAGGTCCCAACAGCTACTCCAGTTCAGGTCCTACGGCTGGAATTCGGAATTACTAGTGCCTTTGCCACGGCCGTGGCAAACATAATTAGATGGGCCTACCAGCTACTTCATGCTACGGAGGGAACTCTTCGATTTCTGCTACAAAAAGAGACTTTTGGCATAGATATCGTTAAACAAACTTTCTTAGTGAACATGTCTGCGGCGTTCCAAATGGCTGAAATCTCAAGAGAAATCCTGCAGACTTGGTCCGTGTCACAACTAAAACTCTTTCTCAAATGTTTTACACCTAGGTTAAGTTATGATTTGGACTATGCTCATAGCTATAGGCTAAAAATATTCAAGCCATTCACTACAGTTATTGAGTATAAACATATACAGCCATATATCTCTTTTTGTCTCTCTCATAGCGCTAGGAGGGTAATTTTCATGTATCGAGTGGGGATTTTACCTGTACAAGTTTATAAAACAAAATGGTTACCCGGAGATCACTCCAACTTATGTTTGCTGTGTCTAGGGGGTGAGCAGACTGTGGAGCACTTATTGTTCATTTGCCCTAATTCTAAGGTGGTAGCAGCTCGCGCCCAGTATATTTTACCGATTTACAGATCCTGCAGGGTAACAAAGGAAAAAGAAATTTTAACAACGGCCATAAATCCCCCGAATGAATTTGTATGTTATAACTTGTACAAATTTTTTAAATCCATGTTAGTTTTATACTGATTACTGACGTACTTATCTTATGTAAAGTTTACTTACTTTTATCTCATGTTATATTTGTGGTCCTCGGTTGAGTACCAACACAAATAAAATCTTTTTGACTTTGACTTTGACTTTGTAATTTCCTCCTTAGCTTTAAAGACTGCCAATTTTACGATTATCGGCGACCTCAACTTGCATATGGACGCGCCACTTTCCAACTCGATCCACAGCTTGCTGGCTGATCTTGAGGCGTTCCAACTGATCCAAATGGTACAATTCCCTACTCACACAGGTGGCCATCTATTGGATCCTGGTCTGACGAATCTTTCTACGAATATTTCAGTGCTCCATCCCAGACCCATGGCATGGACTGACCACCATCTCATTGAATTTCGTATTACAACCTCCTGCACACTTCCTAAAAACAATCCCTCAGCCAGTCTTAGACGCCCTTGGAGAAACTTAAATTTAGAGCATTTCCATCAGCTCCTGATGAAATTTCATCCCCTACCCCCCACTGAAGTTTCCCGCGGCTATGACAGCTTCTGCGAGTGGCTAAATAACGCATTAGACTTACTATTCCGGCTAAGTGGAGCAAGACCAGATCTAGCCCTTCTAACCCCTGGTATAATGATTCCCTCAAAACTCTCAAAATCTCCTGTAAAAAGGCAGAACGCGCGTGGCACAAAACGTATGATACTGACCTCAAGGCAGCCTATAGGGCTTGCACTAGAGTGTATCATCGGGCCATATGTACGGCCAGGGCGGCTTTTTACTCTCAGGAGATCAAGAACAGCACCAACCCCACCAAGGTCATCTTCAGGGTGTGTAAGGACCTTACTAGTAAAAGGACTGATACTGCTGTCCTCCAACCCTCTATGACGCACTGTGAGGACTTAGCCTCATTCTTTGTCGAAAAGGTGGAGGCTATCTATAAGTCATTTGCTCAGCTTCCTATTGCGGAGACTAGCCCTACGTCACTGGTTCATAAGCCACTTACTGATTATTCCTAGTCCGACCTTGGACGAATTCTCTGCCTTGACGACTAAAGTTAAATCCAGCTCCCCGGACGACCCCATGAGTCCCTTTCAATTCCGGGAATTCGCTGAAGGCTGCTTCCCTGCTCTTCATGGCCTTATTAATTTGTCCTTCAGCACGGGCAGTGTTCCTAAAGCTTGGAAACAGGCGACGGTTATTCCAATTCTTAAAAAACCTGCCCTTGACCCCACCAAGCCCGAACACTACCGACCTATTTCCCTTCTTCCTTGGCCAGCTAAATTAGCAGAAGCTCATGCTAATGCTATTCTATCTTCTCACCTGCAGGAAGCAAATATATTGGACAATTCCCAAAATGGGTTTCGTGCAGGCCACAGCACAGAAACTGCCCTCCTGGCTGTGGTGGAACACATCAGACATCTGTTGGATCTGGGTCAGACGGCGGCACTGATCCTTTTGGATCTCAGTGCCGCCTTCGATACGGTGTCTCACCAGATTCTTTTACATCGCCTGAGGGAAGCAGGAGTTGGAGAGGTGGCACTTGAGTGGTTTCGCTCCTTTCTTAAAGATCGAACCTTCAAGGTTTCCACACCCCCTTTTGTTTCTGCTTCTCGCCCCATACTCCAGGGTGTTCCCCAAGGGTCGGCCTTGAGCCCTACCTTGTTTAACTTATATGTTCAGCCATTAGCGGAGGTAGCCCAACAGTTTTGGTCTCTCCTTAGTGTCATACGCCGATGACACGCAGTTGGCGGTGGCTCTTAATGGCGATTCCAACATGGATGCCCCCACCTTTCAGTCAGCTCTAAAAGCTGTGGCCGGCTGGATGGCGAACAATCGGCTCCAACTTAATGCCTCTAAGACCGAGGTCATTATTTTTGGTAGGGAAAGTGAATTATGGGGAGATCAGTGGTGGCCTTCTGATCTCGGCCCCGTCCCTTCCCCTGTGACTGAGGTTAGAAACCTTGGGGTGTGGTTTGACCATAAGCTCTCCTTCACTTCCCACACAAAACGTGTGGCCGGCACCTGTTTCGGTACCCTGCAGTGTCTCCGACCAATCTTTAAGTTCTTCGATGCGGAGACCAGACAGATTATTGTCCAAGCCCTGGTTCTTACCAGACTAGATTATGCTAGCTCCCTGTTTCTGGGCCTCAATCAGGCCGAGCTATCTCGTCTTCAGAGAGTTCAGAATGCGGCAGCTAGGATGCTTGTTGGCCTTCCGAAGTTTGTCTCGGCCCGTCGGACTATCCAGGATCTCCATTGGCTGCCGGTGGGGCAGAGAATTAAGTTTAAAGCTCTTTGCTTAACTTTTAAGATTCTCAAAGCAGCCTCCCCTCCCATCCTCGCACAGACTATCCAGCACTATGTCCCTGCCAGAGCTCTTCGCTCTGCTGGATCTAATTTGGCCATTGTGCCACGTTTCAAAAAATCTAGGATGGGCGGACGCTCTTTCTCAGTGTTGGCGGCTACTCTCTGGAACTCTTTGCCTGCCCCTTTGCGCTCCATTCCTGAGTTGCTTCCTTTCAGAAAGGCACTTAAAACTTTCCTTTTTACCACAATCTAGGCCCATCTTTTCCCCCTTTTCTGTCGTGTTGTGTTATTATTCTCCAAAGCGCCGGGACGCCACTTTGCTGCGGCATCCGTGCGCTATACAAAATCATATAACATAACATAACATATACCCACTGATTATAACAAAAGTTACTGGGTCGTTATAGCCAGGCACAGATTTTACTCGTAAAATACAGGTCAAATTCAGCAGTTATAGTTACTAGAGCTAACTACAACTTATGACCCTGCAATGCACTGCTTATGACTTCACATATTACAACGCTCATGACAATGTCAGTGACATCATCAAGAGGTGGAGGAAGGGGCATGGCCTCCAAACACCTTGCAGTAATTCCACTCTGTAGGACTTACTGGAGGCAACAGGAGGGCTTGTTGCCTTGGGAACCCCACCTATGGGGCCCAACCTTTCTTTTGTATATTTTTAGTTAAAGGGAGGGGTCTGAGCAGACCCCCTACCTGGGCCGATTGCAGGCCAGCGACCCCATCCCCTGAGATTGGCCCTTTTTATTTATTTTTGGTGGAGAGGGACCATACGGTTCCACTTCCTGGGCTGATTTTGGCCCCAAACATTGGTAAAGATGGGGCTGTGTGTCCACCCTCCCTTAGCCAAATTTGGCCCCAGGGACCTCATCACCCGGGTCCTGGCCATGTAAAGTAGGTGTCTCTAGGGCACCCACTTTCAACAAGGGCTACGGGTGGCCTCAAGGTCCCTGCTAGCTCCCCTGTCCTGTGGAAGCCAGCATTGCTTTTTGGCAGAGGGAGCTGCTGAACATGCAGCTCCCTCTGTCCAAGAGCAATTCTGCTCTGATCTAGTAAGCAAGAGCATATTTTATGCTCTTGCTTGTTAGAAGTAGAGTAGAGTTTGCTGTGGCTTAACGGGAGGGGAAGAAAAACTCCCACCAAGCCATAGAAAACTGCAATGTCCTGGGGGTTAGCATCCTATGACAATGCAGGAGCCGGCCCTGGGGAATGGCAGTCCCCAGACCATTATTGGCTCCAGCAGAGGGTTCATGGCCCCCTCCTTTTTGGTTATTTGCCCCGGTGAGGTGGTGGGCCCCGGGCTCTGGGTGACTTAGTGGCCCCTCACTTTTTTCAAACTGAAAGCCTTGGGTAAGTGGCAGTCCTGGGGCTGAGGGTTCCAAGAGGCCACAACATTGTCAAATAAATAAGCACTGGGGAGTAAGTGGTCCCTGGGGAAGGCTATACGGGCTTCCCCTGCATTTTTTGTTCTAGAAGCTCCAGGCAGGTGATGGTCCCCAGGGCATCCATGAGCTCCAAGAGGGGGGATGTGTGCCCCCTTACATTATTACACTTCATATTTCTATCGCACTTCATATTTTAAATATTTTTTCACTTACACACTCACACATCCACTATACACCCACACAACCACTCAAACACACATACAGCTATTCACACACCAACTCTGAGACCTACAAAACCACTCAGGCACCCATACAGCCACTCATACACCCATTCAGAGAGTCAGAAACCACTCACATGCTGAATTACATACCCAAACAGCCACTTATGTACCCACTCACAGAGCCAAACAGGCACGTACACACCCACTCACATAACCACATACATATTTATACAGCCAGTCACACACCTTTTTAAAGACTCACACAAAACCTCTCATATTCCCACCCATCATACAATCACATGCCCACTTATATACCCACAGACCCACTCACTCACCCGCTCACATATCCATACAGCCACTCACATACCCACCCTAAGAAAAACTCAGACACCCACTTAGACACCCACACATTTACTGAAACAACCACACCCACACCCACTTATACAACCTCATAACCACTCACACACCCATGGAGCCACTCACACACTGAGACACAGAAAAACTCTCACACAGCCATTTCACCCATGCAGACACCCATGCAGCCTCTCACATACCCAGAGACTCAGAAACCTCTCACAAACTGATGTACAACCTCATACAGCCACTCACATACTCACCTACAGACCCAGAGCAGCAGTCACATATTAATTCACAGACCCACACAGGCACACACAAACACACTCACACATTTATACAGCCAGTCACACACCTAATCACAGACCCATATAGATTTTACACACCCACCCACTAACACGCCCACTACACACTCACACTTACACACTTGCACAACCACTCAGACACCCACTCACACAGCGATACAGCCAGTCTCACATCCATTCCGAGACCCAGAAAACCACTTGCACACCATTTGACATACCAATATATGTTATTGCTTTGTATTGAATGTATGTTTTTGGTTGGTTAACCTAGGTCCCTGTTAATGCCACTCTTTGTAGCACTCGCTCTGGCCCAAGACACAAAACTTTGGCCCAGAATCCAGACTCTGATCATTTGAAAAAAGTGACTAACTCTGTGATTAGCTTTTGATAAAGAAAAGCAAGTTGTGTTGGTTGGCTAATGGCTATGCTTGGAATTACAAACAGAAGGGTCCCAGTGAACAACTGATAATGATACATACAATTATTACTTCCACTGAATCAAAAACACAACACAATACAATAGATAAGGCGCACTGTTATTTAATCACAATGGGCTTTTCTTTCAAAAGACATTGTAAGCAATAATAACAATGTCATCACAGTGCCCCAGGGTAGAAGGGGGGATAAGGTGGAAATGGAGTGTTAGTGTAAGGGAAAGAGTGTGCAAAGTGGGTCAAGGTGCAATTATAATTTATTCACAATTTGCATTTCAAAAATAAAACTGGCTTCAGGTCCCCGAGCCAATGGATAGGATAATTAATATCCGAACATTCAGTATAACACCATGCATCTGACGCTGATAATTAATACTCAATATACTGGCAGCTAGTGTAGGATAGTAGCCGTCGACGTTTCAACCTCAAGACTACAACAGTAGGTGCTAATCACACCTTACAATGGGGTCTTCTTCAGGACGAAAAGGACCCAGGGGTACACTGGTTTATCTGTTGAAAGTGAGTTAGAAAATAGTATATTACTATTCACACAAGAATAGAATAAATTTAAATTAAAAGCGCTGAAGAGCGCAACAGAAAATGTCTAAATGGAAAGAACAAAATATTACCATGGTCAATGGGTAACTAATTGCGGACGTCAGTAGGTGAAGCTGTACACATCATAATAATAATAATAATATGAAATTTATAATGCGCTCAGCTTACCCGGGGGCATCCCGGCGCAACAGACCAGAAGGACATCAAAGGCGTAGATCAATCATTGAAGACGTGTCGGATCAATACATTGATGCAACTCAATCAGACGCGCTAAAGGTCGTCAAATATCTGAAATACAAAGTCCCAGCCGGGACAAACATTGTAACATTTTGCTAAAGTTAATCTAAACCGAGAATGTATCCTAAATCTTTGGTTACTCTCAAAAAAACAGGACAATAGGGGAGATATGTGTACTCTTGCATAATCCCTCTAGACGAAACCAACCAAACGAACCACAACACAATCTACATTTATGAAAAGGGCAAAGCATGAATGTCACTTCAAAATGGATGCCAAATCGCTATGGCTGCCAAATGTCTTTTATGTGGTCCCGATTAAAAATGGAGAGGTAGGGGCAAAGTAGTGCGTCTACATAAAAAAGCCCCATTCAAAAAACACTATCGCACAGGATCGCGTGTTAACAAGACCACATACCTTTAGCTCACAGATGTGGGATTTTCTGTCAGGGCACTCGCCGGGGGGTAAAATATGGTAAAACTTGACCTTAGCGTAACCTAGGACAAAAGTGCGGAGGATATAGAGGCATATGTAATCAAGTGCCGCACTTGTCTGAAGTGCATCGAACATTACGTCAATTAAACAACCTACCTAATCACTTGTATAGTCCCCGTCACTACCTCCACTTGCAAAACGGAAGGAGATAAACTCTCAATTTCTCTTAATCTTCTTATCCTGGGAAAAGAACCGAGGGATAGAATTACTCTAAGAAAATCTCTTTTTCGTGAAACTGTAGCTGCATTAGTAATGCAGTCTTACCTCAGGCGACTGCCGTATGCGCATTCACTCTCACTCCTTCGTGTCAGCACTTCCGGGTAGCCAAATGCCGGAGCAGCGCGAGGAGCAACGTAAAAGCGTCTGAAATAGATAGTGGACTCCTCATGGGCGGTTACTGGATTGGGCGTCCGTAACGTTGCTGAGCAACAGGATGGGATCAAAACAGTTCAGAATGAAAATCTCGTCCTTGCGTGATAACTTAGCCGAGTCTTATCCCCCCCCCAAAAAACCCACATAAAGGACAAGACGGAGTCTAGCGTCTTTGGTGTTAACTGGCCTCCCTAAAGAGTCATAACAACTTTTGCTGGTGGTGTCCTGTGGCCAGGTGATCATGCAGCTCTCTCCAGAGGTCCTTGAGCAGGGCTTTTGTGCCTCGCCACCTCCTGCTTAAGGTAGGCCGCTCGCAGGGTGAATCGGTGCATACGAGCCTTGCAGGTAATATGGGGGCAGCTGTTGATTTCGCAGCTCGGTGGCTGCCGGACCACGGCGCCGTACCGCGGGAGTATTGCTCTGGCTGTATGACCCTGGGGCAGCCGAGGAGGATGCAGCTGTTGTGGATGTTGACTGCGAGTCATCCTCCTCCTCCTGAGCCACCAGCCGCCGATTTCGGCGACAATTGCCTCCAGCTTCCGTTGCCGGGCCCGGAGAGCCAACTCCTTCCTTGTTAGTTTAGAAGGAGTATCTATATGATGAAAGAAAAACATACTGTAACCAATACTCTTGAAGATTAACACAAAATAATACAACAGAAAGTTGTGTCACAGTAGCACTAGCAACTTGCAAGCACAGTACATAACATTTGTGGCATGTATCTATCTAACCTCCCACTTCGTCGGCCTCTGCTCTAACATTAGTGGGAGTTTCTGGAATTCTACTAACACTATATGGACTCACTACATTAGACTCAGACAGTACACCAGTCTTCTTGTTCTCTCTTGTTTAGCGAAATTAGTACGTAAACCTGTGGAAGCCGGCATAATGCCAGCGCAGTCAGCTTGCACCCAAGAAAAACAGACGCAAGCCATGATGACGCAGATTTGCGTTACTGTTACCAGTCCAGTACATGCAGATGGTAAAGCTCTTACTTTTCTATTACGGGTGGCACTGGCCATACTCTGTTACAAGGGCTACTGCTCAATTATTTTAACTTTCATCCTGCCCTGCCCCTGACTACTACAAAAGAAAAATGAAGAAGATAAATAATATTATCATCTATCCCTTTACAGGATATTTGCTTATATAAGGGATGACTTTAGGTGCTTTGTTTTTATTGATTGAGTGAACACAGATAGGCCACACAAGAATGACAGAGTTGAAAAAAACTTATTAAAAGAGGTAGTGAGTGGTCCCCGTAATCGCTGGAGGAAGGCACTTGTGACTTGACTTGATAATGTGAACTATACAATATAGATACACAATATATGCTGTGCTTGCAAACTACTGTTAGTCACGGGAGTCTTCTGAAAAATTACAACTTCTACTTTCCTCGGCTTTGCTACTCTGGCATGGACGTGCAGTGTTACATGCTCTTCAAAGTAACACTCCATCCAGTGACCGTCTACTCTGTGTACTCTACATACACCTATGCTATCCATGAGGAAGATACCAAACAGGCATCCATCCATTCAAAGTAAATGTTGTTAGAATTGGGGGTCTCTGGTTGGCACAGGTAGGCACTTGTGACAAACAGGGACCCTCTCCTTTAGTCAGGGCAAGGGAACTACCCCTTAAGAATAACCACTGCTCACCATTTAGGTTGTGTGGCGCGAGCAGTCAGGGCTAATCCTCAGGGCGCTAAGTCAGTTAAGCATTTATGACCACATACAGTAATATTAAAGACCCACCACAAATAGACACAAGGCTATATTTAGGAAAATATGTGTACTTTATGTAAAATTAAGTTGCTATGCAGATTTATCACAAGACCATATTAACGATGTAAAAGTGAGGCCACAGTATCCTGAAGTAACAAGTGTTTCTTGGAGTTTCTTAAGAATGTTCGGTTCGGGGTCCTGTGCGCTGCGCACAAGGTGGCCGACCCCTTTTTCGTCAGTTTGTACCTCTTGCTAGTGTCAAATTAACTTTGCAGACCCTGCGGTCCGAGTTGCACCGTACCTGAAAGGGCGGAAGTCCGGGGTGTGCAGGTGCAATCCCAAGGAAGGCGGGCCCGGGACAAGGTCTGCGGGGCTCTCGGGCAGCCCGGCTTGAAGGGGACCTCAGAGGACGAGGCGACTGAGCGGAACGGTGGAGAAGGGGGCAGACGATCCGGGGCGCAGGCCTTCAAGGAGAGAAGCGTCTGGACGAGGCGTACGTCTTCAGTACGTAGTGATGGGGGGACCGTACCGCGGCTGCGGGCGGTCCGATGGGCGCTTCAGGTACGCACCGTACTGGACGGGTTGGAGCCACAGGGGGGTTCGGGGCGAACTTGCAAGTACGAGACGGCACCTGGCGGCGGGTACAGATGGTACCGGCGGCTTTCTCCTAGTGTGGTGCTTCGATTCAGAGGTACAGACCGTACCTTCTGTTCGGGTTGCCGTAGACAATGCGGGTGATCTCCTCAGCAGGCCTGAGCGAGCGGGAAGCAGCCGGTACGCTGAAAGCGTGTGGGCGTTTCTCGCCTCCCGAAGGGGGCTCCGGGCTCTTCCAGCTTCTGGGGCGACCCAAAGGTGTGTGGCTCAGAGGAAGGAGGGGGGATGGGTGCGGGCGGCCCAGCGAAGCAAACACAGCTCAGGGGAGAGCGGCGCGGCTCGAGGCAGGGGCGGCCAGGCAAGGGCTGCAAAGGGGGGCGAGCGAGGCACACTTCAGGCGGGGCTCCAGCGGCACAAGGAGATCAGACAAGTCCCAGCAACTTGGCAGGGAAGGCAGATAGAGTCCACTGGTCCTGGGACTCTGTTCAGCTGGAAAGCTCAATTCCAAGTCCTTGGAGATTGATTTAGACACAAAAGCTACAAAGGCCTTTCTGGTCTTTTCCTCTCCCTTCTTCAGGAAGGCACCAACTGCAGGCCAGTCCCCCAGGTCAGGGACAGTCTTTCCTCCTTCAGCTGTTCCTGGTCCTTCTAGTCGGGCAGAGGTTCTTCATGGTAAAAACAGGATCTAGTTTCTTAGGAACAGAGCTCCTCTTTTTATACACAGTTTCTTTTGTTCTTGCAGGCCCGGGGGGCCTTTGCCAAATCCAGTCCAGTCCCTGAGCACTTTGTTTTGCAGACTCTGGCTTCTCCTTTCAGTGAGCAGGGCAGGGACATCAGACACTCCGCAGGAGGTGGAGCCAGCATTGTGATGACGAGTACAGGCCAGGAGCACTTTGTTGACAGTCTGCCCTTCTCTCCTTACAAGGTGCAGGCCAGAGTCATCAGTCACTCCCCAGGGGGCGGAGACCGCCTCGAGGTGGCAGAGCACAGCCCTATTCAGAGTCAAGGGGCACTCCCCCCACCCATCCTGGTGTAATCCCTCTATTCACCACCTGTCATCCCCAGCCCTGTCACTCACAGAAAACAGACAGCAGATACGCATAAGAGCAGAGGCGGGCGGAAATGGTTAGGCAAGCAAATACTAACTTTCTAAAAGTAGTATTTTCAAACACAGGATATCAAAATAAACTTTACTAAAAGAAGTATTTTATTTTTCTGAGTTCAGGCATACTAAACTTGACTTCCTACCATGCTCTCTGAGCTCTCTGAGCCTGCTGGGATTATAGAGTTTAATAATTCCAGCAGCCCATTCTGGCCTATGAGAACAGGTAGCCTTACAATAGTGAAAAACGAAAATGTCTGTAATTCACTATTAGGACATGACACACACATCAGGGTTTGTCCTACCTTATGCTCACAATACACCCTGCCCTTGGGCCTACCATAGGGGTGACTAATATGACGTTACGTGAAGGTTTAGGGACTTGCAAGAAGGTGCACTTGCGCAGTCAGCATGACAGTACCAGACTGCACGCAGGTTCTTCAATGGCAGACCTTAGACACATTTTACTAGGCCGCTTCTGTGGGCGGCACAACCATTGCTGCAAGCCCACCAGCAGCATTTGTATTTACAAGCCCTGGCACTCCCGGTGCACTTTGCTGGGGTCTGACAGTAAACCAAATAGGCCAAACATGGAATCCACTCACATATAGCAATTTTACAGTAGGGAGAGCATATGCACTTTAGCACTGGTCAGCAGTGGTAAAGTGCCCAGAGTCATTAAACCAACAAAAACAGGTCAGAGAGAATATTGGAGGAAGGCAAAAAGTTCAGGGATGACCCTGCCAAGAGTGCTAAGTCCAACAAATGTCAATCATTCTTCTTAATGTGTCAGCTGGACAAACCTTATTTTTTCTCACCGAAAACACCCTTTTTATTTTATTTTGTAAACCGCCAGCCATGTATCTGTGCTTGACTTGCATTAACACCTTTTGCCAACTATGCATGCTTAGCTAGCTACACAGGCAGACTAATAAAATAGTAGTAACACAGAGAGTCATATTAGAGGCAGGATAAGAATTTAGAAACAGTCTACAAGAAGATCAAAGACGATTTTGGAAAAAATAGAATTCTATATAGTATAATTATTAATAATCACAGGAAAACTTACTGGGGCAAGCAGAAGAGCCCTCGGCTGACCAATCCTGGCCTTCCTGCTCCACCGGCCCCGCCACTGCCACCTCTGCCCTCTTGCCCCTGGGAGGAGCTGATGTACATGAAAGAAAGACACAAACATGGATGATTGTTGTCAATGAAATCAAACATTTAAAAAAAACAATAACAAATTATTTAGTGGAAATAAACAACAATTGCACTAAATTTATTGGCCTATCTGATGTGTTCTACTAGGATATTAGTATTGCTGGATTCGCGGACCGTCTACTTGAAAAGTTATGTAACTCACTAAACCAACTACAAAAAGGTTCTACTAGGACTGGCAGCACTCACCAGCACGCAAAGTGACAGACACAGTCCGTCATGATTGTAAACCACTAAAAAATGTCCTACTAAATAACAAGTCATAATATACTCAACCTATCAATCCACCACCACTATCTCTTCTTAGTGGCAGGAGTACAAAGGAAGGACTGGACTTGAGTCTCTAATCTCTCCAGCATTACACAGTTCTGTGAAGTACACTCATACATAATCACTCAAGCCAAATGAGCACAAAATTGAAAACAAGTAAGAATAGTAGCACCGCCACTGACTGACCAGGCGAGCACCTGCAATCACAGAAGCTTTTGAAACATAATTTACCTGCAATGTAATCGGCAGCATTCTTGCTCTTTGGAAAACACTTATATTTGCAATATAACACAGAGCGGAAGAAAACAAATTAGTTATTTAGCTGCTAGTACTCACCAAGCCCAGGGAAGGATGCCAAGCAGGTCGAGCAGGTCTTGTTCCCGGTCCAGGATGTTGGACCACCGGTGCGTCACCTGATTGTAGGTGCGCCGGACTCCAGATTCCCGATACATGGCCTGGCACACCTTACCCCATAGCTGGCGACGCTCCCGGAGGCCATACCTGGTACCAGGCCTGCTGCCTGCCGCGACGGTCTTGGGGAGGTTACGCTGTACAAAGAAGACCAGTGCGGCCACCTCCACCGCGCTAAAGATCTCCCTAGGACTTACTGACTCCCGTATTAACCACCCAACTTGCCGGCTCCCTTTGCCATGGCCCTGGGTCAAAGAAAGGAAAAATAGGAAAGAATAGGGAAAAAAATAAAGAAAAGAAAAGAGAGAGCTAAAAAGAAAGTAGTTATTAAAGTAACAAAAAGTTGAAAAAACTAAAAATATATATATAGAAAAATAGAGAGATAGATAATGAGTAAAAAAGATCAAAAAAAGTTCAAACAAACAAAGAATTACAAATATTAAAGTTGGATAGAAAAAGCATGCCCAGAACCATAGCAATGAATGAAAAACAAGATGCAACCACGTGGGTAAGTTTGTGCGATATTTCCCCTGCGAGCACGCAAAAACGAATGCATACACACAATAGCGTCCTACAAGTAGGAAATGCACAATGCGAGCATGCAACTAGCACCCGGAAACGGAAATACGCAACGCGAACACTGGAAACAAGATGGCCACGCCCATGTACGACCGCATGGGTAACTTTGGGGTACCCGCTCTGAAAAAAATCCTGCGAACACGCAAAAATAAAAAAATCTGCAATCTTGCAAAGGTTTGCGGATTTTGTGGACCGCGAGTACGCTTTCGCACAAATTTTGCGTACCGCGAATTCGCAAAATTCGCCCATACTTGACGCAGATACTCCAACAAGCAGTGGTCTGACATCCCTTGAGGGGTGTTCATCTGGAGACCCAGACGTGGTCCTTTGATCTCCCACATCAGGTAATGGGGTTGGCTCTAGTCTAAGGAGATTCTTGGCTTTACACATACATACATGCTAAGTATACTTAAGTAAAACTAGCTAGGGTTTGCATCATAGGGGTACGCATTATTACTGTTATCTATCTAAATGCCGGTGTATATTCATTGTTTTAGCACTATGGTAGAATTCTACCTTTTCTTTACACTGCTGGTGCTTATACCTATATATATTTTTTTCTGTCTAATGGTTGTTGCAGCACACACATTTTCTACTAGAATGACGCTGGTTCAATAAATGCTTATTGAGAACTTCCCCACCGTTTATTCTGTATATCTCTCTTAGACAAAATAAGCACGAGTGAACGAGCAAAAAGTACTGTTCTGTTTAACGATCCCTGAGGGGTCAGAGTTGTCATGCTCGATAGTTGCAAGAAGCTATTCGCTCTTTAGTAAGAGCGGCTCATAGTGGAACTGTGAGATCGCTGGTGTACAGACTAACATATCCTTTGGGGGTGTCTGGAATCAGTCTGGACACCAATTCCTTAATTTATGTTATTTAAACGTGCAGATCCTACATAGATTTGTAGGAAGTACACGACACACACAGCTATACAGCCATTCATGTACCCAACTCTCAGACAGTTAAAAAATGCATTTATACACCTTAACAGCCACTCAAACACCCAAACAGTGACAGAGACACTTACACATCAGCTCACACACCCAGACAGCACTTATGTATCCACCTCTAGTAGAGCCACTTGCGCACACAATTACTCACCCAAAGACCCACTAACACAGCCAGTTACCAATCCATGCAGCCACTTACATTCCCACTTAGACACACATATAGTCAGTAGCACACCCAATCACCAATGAAAACATGAGGATAGTCCGTCTTCTATTTTTTTACAAGTTACGTCGAACGTGGGCGCCCAATCAGGGCGCCTCACATTGCGACGTATACACATAAACACGAGCGGGTAGCTCGCGAGGTAACAGGGACCAGCTCGCATTCAGAGATAGAAAGGACAGAAGAGACTCGTACATCTCATGAGTAAGTGTCTTGTTTGAATGTTCGAGAGCCATGTTAGATGTAGATTTCTAATAGTGTCAGCAACACGTCTTTACCATAGTCTGATACGCTCGTTATATGTTTTGTTTGCAGTTATGTCACTATCAACATACCCATAACACCTAGAAGCCTGGCATGTAAGTTTTGAAGTTTTCATTTTCATTATTTGTGACGATGCCAAAACACACCGTTAACTAAGTGATTTTTGAACCATAGGAATAGTATCGGTCATTACTTGCTAAACCACGATAGAGAGGAGAATGTATATACATTGTAGAATGTTCACAAGCTACCCTTGAGATTATAAAAAATCTTTATTTTGTCTTCTTCCCTAGTAATGTTCCCTGAAGAAGGGCACTATGCCCGAAATCCATAGGAGAAATTAACGCCAGAGGTATCTATATGGATGAAATTATGTGAAACGAACATAAAAACTTATGAGTATAATTGATGAAATAAAACTTTATTGAATCAAATTGAAAGAACATTTGTTGTGGAGTCCTTGGGAATCACACCCAGGCACAAGAAGGTGTGCGCGGACGGATGGGACCAACTGTTAGCTGGAACCACATATCTAATTAATTTCATGAGACGCCCTGGACACGAGGCGTTACCTCAGCAGCACCCGTAAATCAATTAAAAGTAGCATTCTCGCCGTAAAGACAAGCTTGTGCACAAATCAAACACTCCATTTGATACAACATGCATTTTTACCATTGCGGAGGGTGCTGCAGCCAACAACAACTGCCGCAATAGTAAACATGCACAATGCGACAACCACAGTGGCAGTCTCACTGTAATTGCACTTGCGGTAACGCTGCCATATAGGCTGCCGGTCCCAATCCCTGTGATGATCTCGGACGGACTTAAGTCAGTCAGCCATAGTAACGACCCCCTATGTTTGTATTTGTTGTTGGCACACCCGCTACAAAGGCTAAATTCAAAATGTTGATGTGTGCTTAAAAACCGAAGAAGAAAACAAGGCTAGAATTTGCAGTGGATTTATTTGTAGAGTAACATTTTGATTTGTTGACAAGTCAGATCATCTGCAAGTTTTGCTATGAAAAATTAGAGGAGAATAAAAGGCCTGCCAGAGCTATATACAACTAATTAAAGGTGCTCGAAATTCCAGAGGAACTTTGTCATCTGAATGTTTATGAAGAAATACTCCTATGATCTATACAAGCTTTTTCAAGCAATAGTTCGTATGGAACTAAAGACTGAGAAACTACAACCCACTAAACTGTAGAAAGGGCTTAAAGGTTGAGTCATGTATTTACCTTTAAATTTTCAATGTAATTTTGAAACTGTGGGCGTAGAGAGAGATTTGGAAGAACCGCTTGGTATTCTAGTGAACTGCATGCCCTCAAAAAGCAAAAAAAAAACTGTCAGGAACCAGTGGATGTAAATAAGATGAAGAAAGAAGCTATATTGAATCTTAAAGATGATAATGTGTACTATAAAGATGTAGAAGTTGTCAAACATGGAAGTTACATGAAGGAAAAACTGATGTCTTCAAGTGGACAGTTTAAAAAAGTGGATAGAAGTAGATCAGAAGAAATATATGAGCACTACATCCAAAAGAGGCTATAGGGGATGCCATTGAACTGTATCAGATAAAACAAGGTGAAGGATCTCCAATGAAAAGTTTAGAGGCTCAATGCTTACATCAACTATTTCCACTTGGAGTAAGTTGAGGGTATGTTAACTGCCTTGTGCAAAAACCTACAGCAGTGTATAGGGAAATAAGATTATATTTAGAGGATCCTAGATTACACAAAGTATCCCATATATATTTCATCTGATGTTTGAAAGTGATTGTTATGGACTCTCATATGATGTAAACCAAATCTTTAAGACAGGAGTTAATGGACAAAATATGTCTGCAAAAGACTTTGTTGGAAAAACTTCATAGAAAAGATGAAAAGCTCAAGTATAGTTAGATACATTTGATGGCATGCCGGGGGCATTACCAAGGAGGCGAAGATGGTGGTTTAGCCTTAACAGAGCTCCCATTGCCTCACCTGTATCTTACTGCATCCTGCCTGACAGCAGCTGAAATATGACCCCTTTCTTGGTCTCCTCTCTTAGAGTGACAACAAAGTTGCTGAAACCCTGCTACTGAATCAGAGCATGTGGTAGAACATAAAGAAAATGGAGGCCTCAATATTCTTCCTCGTTGGCCCTTATACAGTCTGCAGATGCTCCCCCTTCCCAGGAAGCAAGCATCCTTTACGAACTCTCTTGATGACTGATGATACCAGGCAGGACATTTGTACAAGCCTACCCTGCATCCAGGAGGCCCTGCTGGGAGTGGGCAGGCAGTGTGCCTTTGGAGAGCGGCCCTGGCCCACAGCTGGAGCCATATCCGAAGCAGGACCCACCCGGCTTAAGAACTGTGGGTGGAGACTTGGGACATTTCCCCTTGTACCAGATGAGGCGGGCAGTGGTCTCCCAGGAGCCTCCCTCTTATAGTTCTGGCTCTGCATTTACCATTTAGGGAGGCTCCGCTGACAGCAGGGGGCCTTATCTGTCAACAGCTGGGGTCATGCACCTCGGGCCTCCTGGCAGTGTATCAGGGCCCTCTCCTTCTCAATCCCTTCTGCAGATTGATATAACCGGCCCAGGCAGTGGTGAATTCTCCAGTAAGACTAACAATGCAGGAGTTCGCCCAACATGTATTCTGTCGGGGGTGACATCTGGCATGACAAACAGTACTGGGTTGCTGGAAAGATTACATCATTGTTACATCGTGAACAACCGGGTGTTGCCTTTGTTGAATGTCTTATGCAGGTGGCTGTGGTGCACCAGGAAGGAATCAGCTCACACTAACAGAATGGTACCACCCTGTTGACTGCTGGGTGAGACCTTGGGTGTGTCTCATGTGTGCGCTGCACAGTAGTGGCCTCATCTCAGCTGCTGGTGGACCCGAAGAGGTGTGTTGTGCAGCCCACAGGGGGTTGGCTGGTACAATGTTTGTTAGTGCCTCCTTTAGAGGGAACACCCCTGCTCCTGTTGTTCTGAGGGAACTATGACTACCGCCTCCCCCCCAGTAGACTGCTGCTCTTGTTGTCACTATCCTTCTGCAGACCGAGTGGCAGTTTGGAAAATGTATGCAACCATATTGTTTACAGCACTCTGCACAGTCTCCTCCCCTACATGCATTCACCTTGTATGCCTGGGCCATGCATTTGGTGACCCCCTCCCGCCTTCCCACAAGCTAGACATGTCCTGTCCGCTTCCCTGGCCATGAGGCAATTGAAAGGCCCCTGAGCCCCTCTGCCTTCTTGTGACCTTGCAGACAATTGTCTGTCAGGCCCCCACATGTAATGACACTCATTCATGTTATTTTGAGCTAAGGAGATTGCAGCCCACGTCAACCATACTTGGACATACACGGTTTCTTCTGCTGCAATCAGGTAAGTCGGCTGGTGCAGTTGAATCCTCATGTGCTCCTCGCCTGGACATCCTTCCTCTATTGGATCAGCTAGGGTACCGTAGTGGGCCTGCTTTGGAGGACTGGCATACACTGGAGTGGGCTGCTCATGTAGCCCTAAGACAAGCAGGCCCACTACCACCATCACTCCATTCTCTCACCCCAGCCGTGTTCACCCCTGGAGATGGGATGCAGCAAGCCATCCCCACTGATGATAGCCTAAACCAAAATGGATCAAAATGGATATAACCTCCTGAGATCAGAGACGCAGTAGAGGGCCTCCATCCACAGTTCCACCTCAGCCTGATGCATATCTGGACACAATCCTTAGGTTCTCCATAATTGGAGGGCGGTGGTTGAAACTAAGGTAGAAGGACTCTGAATAGACCTCTCGCTCTTGTGCCAGGACCTATGCAAAGTGGCCGAAAGTGTGATTGAAACCAAGTCGAGGATCTCCGCAACGTAAAACGATATAGTGACTCTTAAACATCAAGTATCCAAACTGATGGCTTCTGTGGCGACCCTGAATTAATGAGCGGAAGACACTGAGAACCACTCCAAGTGCAATATCCTGCACCTCATTGCGCACCTTGAGGCTGTGGAAGGCTTAGAGTTGAACAATGGTATTGAAAACTGGTTCTGATCATGGGTCCTGGCGAATAAACTATTGAACTGTTTCGGAATTAAAAGAGCACACCAGACCCTGACTAAGAGGTCTCCTACGGGAGCCCCACCCAGTGGCTATGCATCTTTAATTTCCAGGACCGCAGCACCATCCTCGGCAAGGCTCATAATCATCCGGATCTTCAACATTCGAATTCCAAGATAATGATCTATCCATAATACACGAACATGTTCCAGCAGAGGCATATCTCCTTTGAGGAAGTCAAATAGAAACTCAGTGCTTTCAATCTTCGATATATGCTTCTCTTTCTTTCTCGCCTTAAGGTCGTCTTCCCAACCTTAACCTTCTTCTTTGATACTCTGAAACAGGCTTGAAAATGGACTGCTGAGCAACCCTTCTGTGTCCTGCCGAACCATAGGATCAGAGGCAATTTCCACCACCAGATTGCTCCCAGCCCCTTCCCAACCAGGGTCCCCGAAGGAAGCGCTCCAGATCCTGAAGGCTGGGGCTCGCCCGCCCAGAAATTTGGACCTCAGTGAGTGACCCCGGGTGATGGGAGTTCCAGCTTCTGGGAAACATGATGACACCTTGGTGGCCCCCCCTTCAACTATTTGGCTCCTTGGACAGTGTTCCCGACTTCTTTGCCTAAAGGTTCCTCTTTCCATCTTCATATTTTGAATAGAATGGGAGCCTGTGGAGAGGCAAAACTGACTGAAGCATTTCAGAGTGATATTGAATTATTTAGCTCTGCATCTAGAAGGGACGGAGGGAGGGCGATGTGAGTGTTATGCACTACTCTCGTGAGACTGAATGAAAATGAGGGATTAATGTGTAATTGCCTACTTTTTGTACTGAGCTATTTGCACTATCGCTTTCAGGCACATGATTCGATGTACAGGTGGCACTAATTGCCATTGCATCCTCCCAAGTCTTTCTGTGCTCTTTACGATCCCTTTGTGATTCATGTGTTTTTTTCAGAGGCGGCAGATGCTTCCATTGTAGAAGCATAGGGTGGGGAGTTAGGAGGGGGGATTTACGATGGTGTTTGGGGAATCGTTATATTGTTATCAGTTTGTTTTTGCTTCGCTTTTCAGATACCCCTCTTACAATCTCTCCAACAAGAAACCTATGATTTCTTGTCACCACTTTGGGGTACTATGTACAACCTGTCTCCTCTAATAGGTCATCATCTGCATTGTGGTTGTCACTCTTCCACCCCACATGATTACCATCATCTCCTGGAATGTTAATGGTCTTCTTGACCGGTCTTGAGCTCTGTTAAATGCTATAACCCTGCTGTCGTCCTGCTACAGGAGACACACTTTCTGGACTCCCTTTGATTCTCTCTGGACTGTTTTGGCTATGAACCCTTTTTCAACTCTGACTTTTCCAGGGGTTCGAGAGGAGTCTCCCTTCTCCTGCACATGTCCTTTCCTCTGAGTGTCACCAAGGTGTATGATGACATGGGGAGGGACGTGGGGATTGAGGGAGGCATAGCATCCTCTGAGCAGCACTTGCAACCGGCATTAGTTTTCCTTGTACGGCACATAATGTGGCCATATTGGGAGGCTCCTGGATCCAGTTTTTAGATTGCACCGATTAATGGGTTCATTAGCCCATTATACAATACTTTTGTGAGTTTGCTTCTTTCTAGTTTTTAAGTTAGTTGCTGTTTAAGTTGTCAGTATTCTGAACTCTCAGGGGAGCCTGTCAGGTGAGAAAGGAGTTGCTGGCTCAGGAGTCCTTGGAATGACATGTGAATTTATATCCTTTAAGAGGCACTTAAGATATCCTATGTTTAGTCACCAACGCGATTCGATTTCTGTGGGGGACAACGTTTCAAGAGATCTTTTTTGGTGCTGAAAACTTGGTCGGGTATGCCTCTAAGGAACCAAATGATATTGTCTTTGGTAAGTATGATGATGGCTGTGCTTGTTTAGATGAGGTGCGTGACCAGTCCTATCTTGTTATTCCGGGTGCTCTGTAAGAAAAGATAAATTAAAGAGGGTGTCCGTTTTTGTATTTACCCTTATCCATCACCTTGCATTCCTTGATGTGTAGTCATTTTGTCTCACCTTATGGGGTCTGGGCTGAAGATCTTCATTCACTAGAAAATCTAAAATAACTTCGAAATATACATTAAGAGGAATTAATATGACTAGCCCACATCCTTTTGAGGTGCATATCGAAATTCTTTGCACCTGCATGCTATTTCATACTTACTTTTTCCAAAGATTTTTTATGTGTCCATGTGGGGGAGTACGGGTTCAGGAGCCTGTAGCTTTTTTGGCTTCTGTACTGTGAGGTAATTTAGAGGCCTTAGTTGATTTCATCCCTGCTTGGTCAAACAGGAAAAACTTTCACCCAGCAGCGTTCTTTTCAGGTTGATGAGTTTCCTCGCTGTTCTCTGCTGTACACCTGATAAGTGTGGGAAGTGTAGTTTTCTTTGTTATCCCTTTCCCATAGCTCTAAATGTTGAAGCCATTAAAATGATCCTTGTTTAGTATTCAGTAGTTTATAAAATGTTCTAAAGCTGCTATAAATCCAAAATTAGCATTTATTAAATGTAACAATGTAGCCCTATGATTTCTGTATGGCAGCGAGCCTTGCTCCAGTCAAAATCATTGTGAGGCTGTTTCACTGTCAGGACAAGTTCGACGTAAATTTTTTACATGCCGTACTGTTAAATATCTGCAACCTTCACGGGCAATAAGGTCTGCTAATTTTTACTGACTTACTAATATTTAACTAGTGCAGGAGGGCTCATGCATAGGAGGACAGGTATTACAACAGGAGGAGCATGCGGAGCTGTGTATCTGCCGTAACAGGAAGGCCAAGGAAGAAAAGCACTGACTTTGCTGACCTTTCATCGCAGACACGAGTCGGGAACATCTGGTATAGCACTAACATAGCAGTCTCTTTAGTCTGTGAAATTTATGAATAGTACAAACTTGTTTATTTTCCTGAGCAGTAAACCAAAAAACTGGGTTGATGTTAATTCTTAACAAAGCAATTCTAATTGCATTTATATAGCGCAGACTACCCATGCGGAGGCATACACCGCCTTACTCTGGGCAGCATGCTGCTCCACAGCGCAGATTTAGTGGGTAATCCAATGGGTATTGGGTATTGTTCATTGCTTGTTGTTGTGATTAGTCTCGTGCTCTAAGGCAAACCATTTTTCGGATAGTGCCATACCATTCATTGCTAGAAGCAGATCAAACTAAATGTGGTGACGCACCTGCGTCAGCGCGTCAGCGTTCCGCTAGGCGGGACAGGAAATACGTCAGGCGTTAACAGAAGGCGGCCGTTGTAACCATTGGCGCCTACCGTTAGAGCAGAGCAGAAGTGTATTCCCGGCGCTCCGTCTTGATAATAAATAATCAACTAAATGTACCAGAGTCTCCATCTTTTCATTGACTCCACAATGGCGACGAGGATACGGGATTGACCTAGAACCCTGAGGCGAGCAGACAGCTACCGAGGCCGAGAGTCGCTCATCCCAGCGGCGGACTCGACCCCACGTGTCAACCTGCAAGACGGAGCGTGGCAGAGGCCTACACTCTACTCCGAGCGGCGCACACCCCAGCAAGGCACGCGAGACTGCACAGAAACGGAGGTAGGCCTGCAGTACATGAGGTGCCAGGCGCCAAGAAGACTAGAGATAGCTAGCAGGCGCATTGAGGGTGCCCGCGCCAACGGAAGCATTAAAAGAGACTGAAGGGGGTTTGCAGCCCAAAGAGATATAGACCGTTGAGCAAACTGGCGGAACAGATTGAAAGCAAGGGAGAGTCTTCGAACACTCGCCCCGACGAGCTAGTGCAGGCGGGAAAAGGGGCCGGGGCACAACCATCACCCACCTTTCCCGACGCACAACTACGAACAGACAGCGATAGTGACCCTGAAGAAGGGGATTCCACCAAGCACGACGCTCCGGGCAGCCCCCAAGGGAAACCGGTCCCAGCTCATCCTTCCAGACACAGGAAAGACAAAATGGCGGCGCACTCGTCGTCCCTCACGCAACTGGTGCCATTTTGGACCAACCCAGGGGAACCAGAGAGGCAGTGGGAAGACTGGAAGAGGTACTTCCTCAACTACCTCGACGCCTTAGAGGAGGAAGCAGGCGCTCCATATTCGAGCAGACGCAGGAAAAAGATCTTGCTTCACAACCTGGGCCCGGAGGGGATAAGAGTCTACGACACCATCGTGAAGGCAGAAAGAGACGCAGCGGACAACGACGTGTTCAGCCACGCAATTGCCGACTTGGATGCGCACTTCCGACCAGTAGTCTGCGTCGCGATTGACCGCTACAACTTCTTCCAAAGGAAACAGAAGAACAGGGAGTCAGTTGACGAGTATGTCATCGCCCTGCAGAAGCTCGCCATTTCGTGCAAATTTGGCGCGCTACACGACGAACTCATCCGAGATCAAATCATAATGCATACCTCAAGCTCCCACGTTCAAGACAAACTGTGGGTAAACGGCGATGCCCCACTCAAAGAGATTTGGGCCATGGTCAAAAAGGCTGAACTCTCGAAACGCTGTGCCCAAGCAGCCAAGAAAGACTCAGGCAATGCACCGTCAGTGTGTCAGATATCGGCTCATCAGAAAGGAGACCGCCCGAAACAAAAGGAACCACAGAAGAAACTTGACGGCAAGAAGCAGAAGTCCACGCATCACACCGACCAGAGGGGAGCAAAGGGTGGACGCCCGAGTTGCTACAGATGTGGGAGCGGTAACCATCTAGGAAATGACAAAACGTGTCCAGCGTTCCGAGCGAAGTGCTCATTCTGTGGAATATTTGGCCACTATGAGAAGGTTTGCCGCCGGAAACCCAAGGGGCCCACGGTGAAGTTCGTCGACCGGGAACAACAAGAAGATACTGGTGACTCAGAGAGCACCGATGACCAGGAAGAAATCCTGTACATCGACGTCCAAGTGTTGGAGATGGACGACTCAGGCAATGACAAACCCAGGCTGGACATGCACATTGGAGGCATTCCATTAGAAATGATTGCGGACAGCGGTGCACCCATCTCGATCATTCAGAGAAAGGTTTGGGAAGACAAGTTCGCCTCCACACACGGTGAGAAGCTACGTCCCATGGACCTGCGTCCAGTCACGTACACGGGCCAGAAGATCCCAATGTTAGGGTACTGCCCTTTGTCATTTGAATTCAGAGACAGACAGGCGTTATGCAAGCTGTATGTGGCGGAGAAAGGCCCCTCAGTGCTGAGCTGGAGAGACCTGGGAGCCCTAGGGATCCAGTTGAATCCAGGGGGCATCGAGAAGATTCTCCTGATGGACGTAGAAAAAAGTGACGACGTAGAGTCGTGGAGGAGAGCGTACCCGAGGGTTTTTAACGGACAGATTGGGGAGTTGGCGAAATACAAGCATTTGATCAGACTGAAAGAAGGCGCACTGCCAGTGATACACAAAGTAAGAAACATCCTGTTCAGGAGCAGAGAAGCAGTGCAGCAGGAATTGGACAGGCTTGAGAAGGAAGGTGTGATCAGGGCCATAGAAAGTGCGGAATGGCTTTCCCCCTTGGTAGTGGCCCACAAACCAAATGGCAAGGTCAGATTATGCGTGGACCTGAGAGAACTAAATAAGAACATACTAGTGGACAAGTTCCCCCTGCCACGCATAAACGAGATGTTATCCAAGACAAAGAACATCAAGTGGTTCTCCACAGAGGATCTGTCGTCTGCGTACCATCAAGTAAAGCTTCACCCTTCCTGCACACATCTCACATCCTTCATCACACCATTTGGCTGCTACGAGTTCCTAAGAATGCCATTCGGCCTAGCCTCGGCGGCAGCAGTCTTTCAAAAAATGATGCATAAACTGTTGAGAGGAGTGGTCGACGTCCAATTCTTTCAGGATGACATATTGGTGATGGGGAAGTCCATGCACGACCATAACGAAAAGCTCCACAAAGTCTTCAGGATCTTACAAGACAACGGATTGACAGCAGAGTGGTCTAAGTGCAGATTGGGAGTGAGAACAGTCACTTACTTAGGGCACGAAATAAGCGACGAAGGCATCAGACCCAAGACGACCAACATGAAGGCTATTCAAGACGCGCCCACCCCGAGCAAAAAGGAGGATGTTAGGTCATTCCTAGGAATGGCCGAATATTATAGCAAGTTTGTGCCACAATTCGCCTCAAAAACACACCACCTACGACAACTACTCAAGGAAAGGAACGGATTCCAGTGGGGACAAGCAGAACAAAGTGAATTCGACAACTTAAAGAAGGAAATGGGCACCGCCATCCCGCTCAAAGGCTTCGATCCACAGGCAGAGACAATTCTCACGACTGACGCGAGCGACCGATGTCTGGGAGCAGTCCTAACACAGCGCTCGAGCAATGGAGACGTGCACACAGTCAGCTTCGCATCCAGGTCTCTGGCCCCCAACGAGGAGAAGTTCAGCGTGGTAGAGAAGGAGATGCTGGCGGTGGTATGGGCCATGGAGAAATTCCGCCAGTACCTGTGGGGAGCGAGGTTCCTAGTCAAAACGGATCACAAGCCTCTGGTCCGGGTGTTAACATCGAGCGGCCATGCACACGCCACGCCTAGAATCGCAAAGATGACCCTGCGTCTCTTAGACTTTCTCTACGACGTGGAACACATTCCCGGGTCACAAAACAAAGTCGCTGATTTTCTCAGCAGGGCAGCTGCCATGAAAGTGAGGAGTGACCTCGAAGATCGGGAATGGGCAGGATATGTGGTGGCCACCATCCAGGAGACAGAGAAGGCGATAAGTCGACAAGACTGGGAGGAGGCGTACAAAGAGGATGAGGAACTAGAAGCCATTAAAGGATACATTGTCCATGGATGGCCGGAGAAGAGGCACCTAAAGGAGGAACTCCGCAGATATTGGGAAGTCAGGGATGAGCTGTCCTTGGCGGAAGACTCCATCTTTCTCCTGAGAGGAGACAAAGTCATACCACCGAAAGGAATATTGGAACGTCTGATGGGGTTGCTGCATGAAGGACACCAGGGCATCACAAAGACCAAAGCCCTAGCCAGACAGGCTTACTGGTGGCCAGCGGTAGACATGCAAATCGAAAGGCACGTGAGGAAATGTGAATCCTGTGTGAAGGCAGACAAATCCCAATCCATGATCAGACCACCCCTGGGGAAGTTTCCCATACCGGACGGCCCGTGGGAAGTGCTGTCAGTAGACATCTTGGGGCCAGTCCAGAACAAAGCAGGGGTTCAGAAGTACGTGGTGGCGTTGGTGGACAAGTATTCCAAATGGCCCGAGATTGAAGTTAAAGAAACCATGGACACTGAGGCAGTGGTGAACTTCTTACAGTCCATATTCCTGAGAGAAGGCATACCCAGGATCATCGTGAGTGATAACGGTCCTCAGTTCACATCAACGAGATGGGCATCCTTCACTGAAAGGAATGGAATTGCAGTTAAACATCCACCCATATACCACCCAGCAGGCAATGGCCAAGTGGAGCGGTTCAACCGCGTCATAATGGGAACCATCCAGGCGGCCATCAACGACGGGTTGGATTGGGAGAAGGAACTGGAGAAGATGGTATGGGCGTACAGGATCACCCCGGGGAGCACCGGGTACAGCCCGTTCAAAGTATTGCGAGGGAGAGAAGCGTTCACCAAGGACAATCTGGCATGGAGGAAGCTGGTGATACAAAGTAAGTGTTCCCCGGCGATTGTAAAACGAAACCTAGAAAGAGCTCAAGAAATGTACACTAATCACTTCAACAAGAACCACAAAGTGAAAGAAGCGGAACTGGACAAGGGGGACTGGGTTAGAGTTAAACTGGCAGTCCATAAGAAAAAGGGTGAGAGCAAGTTTTCGTCGCCTTTGCAAGTTTTGGAACCGTACGACAGGTCTGCCTTGCTAAGTGACGGAAGGGTTTGGTCACAGGACAGGATGGCAAAGTGCAGCGGAAGGATAAAAGTGGAAAGTGACGAGAAGGAAGGTATGGAGAATGGCGAATACTGTAGAAGAGATGAAAGTGACAGAGGAATGGACGTGGAAGTAGAAGTAGGACAGCAGGAGATGGCAGAGGAGAGCAACGGAGCAGGAGAGGAAGGAGAATCAGGAAGAGAACGTAACGGAGAAGGGAGTAAGGACATGAAGGACAAGAGTGGTACACAGATCAGAGAGAGCGAGGAACAGGAGTGCAGAGAGGGTTTGACGAAGGTGAGAACCAGAAGGGGAAGAGAAGTGAAGACACCAGAGAGATTCAAAGACTTTGATATGAACTGGAAGTAAGAACTTTAAAATTGAATTTTTGCTGTGTAAAGGGGGGAGATATGTGGTGACGCACCTGCGTCAGCGCGTCAGCGTTCCGCTAGGCGGGACAGGAAATACGTCAGGCGTTAACGGAAGGCGGCCGTTGTAACCATTGGCGCCTACCGTTAGAGCAGAGCAGAAGTGTATTCCTGGCGCTCCGTCTTGATAATAAATAATCAACTAAATGTACCAGAGTCTCCATCTTTTCATTGACTCCACACTAAAGTTCTCAGAATGCAATATAATTTTAAATGAACATTGAGTGCTTGTAAAAGGTATACGTGTGAGATGGAGCGGGTGGCAACAGTGTCCAGTGTCACACAAGCAGCAACAGCCCCCCCCCCCACGATATTGCGCGCTGCTACACCTGACACACGAGTAGCTCATAGCTTTTTTTTTTCTATCCCACTTTGCACGCTGGGACTTGTGGTTTTACTGTTCACATGGTTAATGTAGGTTGAAGTGAATACAAACAATCAATTCCGTTCTTTTAACCAAACTTGCAGGACGGGGGGCTGCAGCCGCCTGGACCCTTGCTCCTGGTGATGCCGGGGGCTGTAGGGGCAGAGGCCTCGCGCCTTCCTCCGGGAGCCGGGTGGGGCGGCGCGTGCTGTGTGCTTTCTGTCTGGTGACTCGGTACAGGAAGGCATTAACGCCCCCCTCCATGCCCAACCCCCCTTTAAGACTGAAATCGGCTTGTGTGTGTGTGTGTTTTTTTTTGTTGGAGGAGGGGTGGTGACGGTCTGTGTGTCCACGTTGAAAATGTCACCCACAGCCTGCCCCGTGTTTTTGTTTCTCCCTTATTTACAAGTTTTTCCACGTTGCACAACTCGTTCTTGGTGACTGTTCATTGTATTTGTCTTTTCCACATATTATTTGCCTTCATGTGTGTTTTTGTCTCTGGTTTTTTTTGGCTGCAGGGCTTCGGACCACAGTCTGTCCCTAAATGTGTCTTCAGTTTGTCGTCAGTCATTTCGTATAAACACTTGTCTTTGCCCTGCTTGCGTGTGCCTCTTCCCAGTACTGATGTGTTATGTTCAGGTTCAGGCGATACATGCACTGCACGAGGAGACGCAGATAAAGGGGCAGACAGGCAGGGGGTGTTCCATGTGGTATTATGCAAGTGTAATTTAGTAAGTGTGCGCGTTTCCACATAAATCACCGCACCGTACAGTTTCTGTACAGTGTGTTTCTGTACTTTACAGGCAGCAGCCTCTCTGTGTGTCCCCCGATGTTCTGCAGACCCTTTCCTGCATTTATCTGTTTCGATATAATACTCTTGTGTATTCCTGTGTTTTTCATCCTATTCAATGGGTATTACATTTTTTTGTTTTAATTTTACAGAGTTTTTGCGGGCCGACCGACCTGTCTCCGCAGGGGACCCTCATAAACGGGCAGCCCCCTTAGTGCCACAAGATTGCACGCGAAACAGCCGAGGGTCTTAGGTCACCCCTTCAGTGAAGGCGCGTCACTTCCGGCCGGGTGGGGGGTTGGCCAGAAGTATTTAAGACTCCCCCCTCCCTAGTGGCGGCCTCTTTGGCCTCTTCTCCTTTGATGTTTCGACGTGCCCAGGAGTGCTGCTTATCTCTGTGAGTTCGTGAGCCGTACCCCCCTCGTGCCCGCTCCCCCCCTTCTGAGGATCACACCTGGGCCGGGCGGCCTGCGTAGTAGCAGGCCGCTGAGGCTAGGACATGCCTCTGGGCGTTCATGCAGGGGTTTTAAGGGTATTTTGGTCAGTCCCGCTCCTGGGAACCCACTGGGCACGGACTCGTATTTTGTACTTTTTTCGGCAGGGGTGGGCGGTCACTTTCCCCGGTGCCAGGTATTTTCAATAGATGGGCCTGGGGGGCAGCTTCGCAGGGCGGGATGCGCTGCTTGTGCTCCGGTGCTGGCCGGCATCTTGGCCGCTGTCTTGTCGGGTATTCTATGGAACATTTGCCGTCGGATCACATTGGTCGCTCCCTCGTCCCTTGCTGGCATTCCTTCACTATCGTGGCGTGCACGGCGGTGTTCTGCCTCCCTCGATGGGGGGTGTGGTGCCTTGAGCCGGGCGCAGGGCCGGTCCTAGAACTCCTGGGGCCTCGGGTGAAAGAGAAGATGTGAGGCCCCTCTAATTTGCATATATCTTCCAGTTGCAGCCGGCATGACTCGTGGGTGGAGGATCTCGCGGGAGTTCCGAAGGGGGGGTGGAGAACAGGAAGCAGGCAGCCTCCCTCCCCTCCCCTAAGCCAATCATAATGCTGCAATGGCAGCGTTGTGATTGATCAGGACGCCGACCAGCCAGGCGCCTATGGGGAGGCCATTTTCCCCATGTAGGCTGCATTGCAGCCTACATAGAGAAAGGCCAGAGTGCGCATGACTGGTAAGGCCGAACAGTCAGCGCCCTTAGCAGTTGGCAAGGCAATCCTCTCCTGCCCTAAAGCAGACCCGACCGCCCCCATCGAAACACTTCTGCTTTCTCACAGTGCTAGAAGTAGAATTATAAAATGGTCGTTTTAGCATTTTGTGTTTCTGCTTTTGAGAGAAAGTAGTGAGGCGTTGCTCCTCCGCCCTAGTGAAGGAGCCGCCCTTGGTAACATCACAAGAAGTGACATCATAGAAAGTGACATCGCAGGACTATTGATCTTATTTGGCATCCCTGAAGAGACCTAACGTGGATATCAGTAACATGGACAAAAAGATAAATATACAAATGAAATAAGTCCATATATTTTAAAACTGTTAAATGGATTACATTTGTCTCATTAGATGGAAAATCTAGGTGCAGGTCTCACAAAGATGTATATTATTGATCACCGGAGTTTTATGAAATTTTTGTTGTTGCCAAAAATTCCTGGAGACCAGGAAGGAGGCAGCAAGTGCTTTTAGAAACATAATATATTCGCAAACATGACCCAAAGTCAGCGCTCAATGCGATCTCACCGTTTGCACTGCCCTAGAGGCTCCCTGCTCAAGGGTCCTGTGACCTCAATGACAGAGTCCCTGTTGCTCTAGGGTGTGCTGCTTCGTAGGCCTGCCCAAAAGACTTGCGGTGGGCTTCAATAGGGATTGTGGTAGACAGGTCTTCAAGGTTAACCCACACTTGCCACTGCTAGGGTTCACCTGCTGGTGCTAAGACACCAGGGCTTCTAAGGTCGTGCGGGTCCTTCCAAGGTCTAGCATGGAAATGTGCTCCCTCAGGGAGATTGGTCTGGTGGACTGGTCATGAAGGCTGAATCTGGCTCCCCAGTTCCAAATTCGGCAGCTCTGACCATAGTGCCACATCCTGTCTCCACTGAACACCATACTACCCCACTGAGAGAAACTCGCACTGCCTTCAACTACAACCCAATTGTGCCCCGCTACTAACACCTAGAGGCGACTCATTTCAAATTACGCACTAGACAAGAGCAATATGCTGCCTAAAAAAAAAAGTGACAACATTCTGGAAAAAGCAAACACTCATAAGGAATGTAAGATTAATTAAAGCATGTGAAATGTAAGCAGGAACAACATGGTTACCTTAACGCTTTACCACTTATTCAGAAATGAATGAGTGCTTTTGCATGAAAAGTTAAGGCCATGACTACAGGGCCGGAACGGACCTGTTTCAATGCCCATTGAATATATATCCTTACAAAACAAAAGCAATATGGTTTAAAAAGACCACATTTGTGAATACAGAGCAGCGGTATGCACTTTATTTTCCAGTCCGCCCATCAAGGAGGTATTGCAGTACATCCAGAAATGGTGCACTTCCCCACCTGGGGAAAACAATGCTGTTTAGAGAAAGACCAGAAACAAAAGTAGCGCTTCACTGGTAAACTCTGTGTAGTGGCACTAATGTGATTTGGGTGTGAATAAAATCAATCTGGCCCCGTTTCGACCCACTCTGTCTTGCTTTAGTTATTTTTTACAGTTTTAGTTTTTTATTTCTCTCTTTCCCAAGGCTGCACTTTGGAAGTGAAAAATGTCACAAAAAAGATGACCTTTCCAGCAAAAAAGTTTTTCTTTTTTGGATTCATTTCACATTGGAACACATAAAGGAAAGGAAAAGAAAGAGGGAGAAGTGGCTACAAGGCGCTGGGAAGGGGGCCCCCACACCCTGACCTTGCAGATTTCTATAGTGCTTAGAGGCCCAGGGAAAGGGGGCCCCACACCTGGACCTTGCAGCTTGCTCTAGTGCTTCGAGGCCCAGGGAAAGGGGGCCCCCTCCCCTGGGCCTGAAGCAGTAACAAGGCCTTTCTTAAAACACTGCCCCAGCACCAGTTTCTCTGGCTGCTCCCTCCTCCCTTCACCCACTGCTCCTAACCTGTGTCTGGCTGAGAGAGGTGTTGCCTCGCCCCTGACACTCTGAGCCCTAATTGCTGGCCCTGCCGCTTTGACTTCCCCACTCAGTTTGTCCCCCCCCCAACCCCTGCACCCCCAGGAATGCCACCACGCTGTCGTCGACACCAGACATCTCTGATGTGTATTGTAATGTGTGGGGAGGGGCCCTGGTGGAGCAGGGGGGCCCCCTACCTCTCACCTGAGTGCAAGGCCCTGGGCGGCTGCCCATACTGCCCATGCCAAGCGCTGGCCCTGGCCAGGCGGCAGCGTGCAGGTTGGCCACCCTCCTCTCCTCTCCCCCCCATGCTTCTCCGGCCTCGTTGTCTGGCCGGGTGGACACTTTGTCGCGCCTTTCGGGGTTGTGCCGCGCTCGTGGGGGGGGCTCGGCTAGGGTTTGGAGTACGGGGAATTCGGCCTTGTCGCGGCCCCCGTTTCTCTCTTCTTCATGGTAACTAGGTGGCACTATCATGCCACCTCGGGTCGCAGGTGAAGTATGCTCGAGAAGTTTGCAGAGTGCTCTGAACGTTTATGGCAGTAAACGTTATCCCTAAGAACTATTCCTCACTGGGCCTCATGAGAGCTGGGGCCTTGCTCCGCTGCGTCCTTCAGGCAGGAGACCAGCGTGCCAGACCGGACGGCTCCAGCCTAGCGGGTAGCTCTCGCGTAGCTTGGAGGGAAATGGCGCCCACGCGCAGCGGCCATCTCCCCCCCCCCGGGTACTGGAGAGGCATTTTATTTGCACAATATCCATGCCCGCCGGGCATTACGATGGTTTTTCCTTTTTTAATGGCACCATGTTCCGGCGTGGATGCGCTGCTTACATTGGTGGCGGCCCTCCCTGGAGATAGCTCTGCGTGCCGGTAAGACGTTTTTCTGACTTTTTGGCTTTCTGTGCGCACGCCGTGGGGGGAAAATGGTGCACACGCCCAGCGGCCATCTCCCCCCTGGGCCTTCTTGAGCCTTTGGGGCATGGCCTCCTGCGTCTCTCCCCGGGGTGGGCGCTCTGGGCATTTCCGTCTACCTGGAGGCTCCTGCTCACGGGTACACACCACGGGGGAGTCCCTTCCCCCTGGCCTCGCGCTCAGCTGGCAGGGTGAGGACCACCGCTAGGGCGCTCCTCGTGGCCCGCTGGACCTACCGGCAGCGGCCTGTACTGAGGGGCTGTAGGTTCGGCCTGTTTTCATTTACACATTTTGCCTTTACTAATTTGTGTTTACCTTATGGACCGGTGTTGGAAATTCATATGCTCAAATTTAACCTTTTGAAGCGTCCGGGGAGTATTTCTATGCATTTCTTTATCTAGAACTTGTTTAATTACCTTGGTGTCATATTCCATATGGGACTACAGTAAAAATTCATAACATTACATACAAAAATGGGAAAGAACCCCCCATTAATTTTCACTGGCGGAACAATGTGCGATGCTCAATGTAGGTGTATTGGAAATATGCTGGGCTAACATGTAAGTACTTACAGGAGGTGTTCCTTGCATTGTTACGACAGAGGACGGGACAAAGCAAAGCCGGGCAAGGGGCCTACGAAACTGAAACTAAAGGAGCAAGGCCCGGAGACACAGGCCGAGCGGAAGGGGAGAAAACTTTGTTAAAATTTTCCTTTCATATTGCAGGTGTCAGATACAACACCGCTGGTGGAAACGAACGGCCAACATTGCCAGTTGATCGGACAATAGAGTATTGGAAAGCAGGTATAAGGCAGGGTACGGTGACACGGGGGAAGCAAGGGAGTGTGCTGGCCCAATCAGGGTAATTGAACTGGCAGAGTTTTGGTCAGGAGGAGCTTTCACAAGCCAAGTTTACCAACTAATGTTGACTATTTTCTTCCTAGTCCCCATTCATCCTCGCTCACAGAGGACCACCCGCATCATGCGCATTTCTCTCTTTACATCACATACACCACCATTCCATATGTAAATATGTAGGGGATTGGAGCACGCTTCATCTCGGGAGGGGGGGACGGAAAGTCCAGTCGCTGTTTATGAACTTTGTTCCCTGTACCTGATCCAGCTTTTTATCCCCAGATTGCAGTGCCTTGTGTCAGCAGAAGGAGCATGGACAGCCAGGCCCCCCCCCCTTTTCCCGGAGACTACTCAGGTGGAGGACTCATTGCCAGGTACCTCCTAAGAGGCACCGTGGGCAGACTTTATCGAGATGGCCAAGCTTAAAGGCCTAGCGTGGGCACACATCGTCCTGCATGCCACCGAGGCAGAAGACTCTGGATTTGTGGGCGAGTCGCCCCCGTCGGAACTTCAGCCCAGCACTGATGCAGCCCCATCCAGACCAAAGCGGGTTCGCAAGCCCACTGTCAGGGATTTCCCTCAAGACCCGTTGCCGCCACCCAGAAGCAGAACTGTGACGACCAGCGGGAGGTCATATCTCAGGTGGCTGCTCCCCTGACACCGGTACTTGTTAACACAAAGGATAGACTCGCTGCCCAAGGTAATTACGCAACTAGGGACGACCTGGCCAAAATGATGGACAATTTGAACTCTTTCATGGGATGTTTTCAAGTAGGGTCAGTAGTTGCAAGCCCGACACAGGTGGGCCCCAGTGTCATTGATAAAGTGAGTGCTGCTCCTGCAGCGTCTATTGTTTGGTCCACAGGTCAGCCAATTAGTCTGGGCGGGGCCCACACCGGCGGTGAGCATTCCAGTTGTCAACAGTGATGGGGTGCTGAGTGCGGTGCCTCCCCCGGTCGCTCCTCCTCTGGTAGCCAGCCCGGTCCAGCCTGTAGAAAGCAGTAGCGCAGGGGTCCCTCCTACAGTGATCCCGGCGCAGATTCCCCCTCCCTCCATGGTTCCAACAGTCACCACCGCCCCGCTTTTGTCCGGGCGTTGCTCTTTGGCCTGGCAAGTGCCGCAGGCCATCAAAGAGGGGATCTGGAGGCGGGAGTTCATAGATATCTTCACGCTGCTCATGTTGGGGCAGGAGGGCACAGACGCCCGAAAGATAGGGGCCAAGGAGGAAGAGAAAAAGGTCAAGTACCAACCATCAAAGAGGGGATCTGGAGGCGGGAGTTCATAGATATCTTCACGCTGCTCATGTTGGGGCAGGAGGGCACAGACGCCCGAAAGATAGGGGCCAAGGAGGAAGAGAAAAAGGTCAAGTACCAACCCTGGCCGGAAAAGAACATTGCCAACTGGCTAGAAGCCTTCTCTATCCTAGCCTCCGTCACGATAGAGAAATTCCCAGAGCAGGGCCCAGGGTTGGTTCAGTACTCCCGGATCATTCACAATGAGGCCATGAAATGGGGAGGTAATGGGTGGGTCAACTACGACAGAGAATTTAGGAGAAAGATGTCGCAGTGCCCAGAGATGAACTGGGATCAGAAATAGGTGCAGCTCTGGATGGAGCACATGGGTGCCCGTGCTCACCAGACCGCTGGCTCTCAAGTTAATCTCCCCGGGGGCAGCCCTCTCATGGGGGGTCATTTCAGTCTTCGACTAGGAGCAAGCAGGCCTTTCACGGAGCCTGCAGAGGGGGTGGGCACAGAGGGGGCTTCAAGAGATCCCCCCAAGGGACATGTCGCCTGTTTAACAATGGGTCATGCTCCTGGGGTAAGATGTGCAAATTCCTGCATGCATGTCACACTTGTGGGGGACCTCACCCTGCGGCCTCTTGCCAATCCAAACAAAGCTTGCAACCAGGAGGGAGAGGGGGCAGCACAGTTGATTCAGTCAACACGCCACTAGCTTAGGTTCCCCCTCCCCCGCCACCTCTTCCTGCCCCTGCTCAGCACCTAGTCGGTGGCGACTGCCCTAACTTTCCTGCTATTTTGTCCCCAGTGGTTCCTTCTCCCTCTCCAGGGCATGCTGCAATAGGTTGTTCTCCTGTTATCCTGGACAACATTACCCCTTTGCTTAGGCGTTATCCCCTGGGGACGGACAGC
Source organism: Lissotriton vulgaris (assembly GCF_964263255.1). Lineage (NCBI taxonomy): Eukaryota > Metazoa > Chordata > Amphibia > Caudata > Salamandridae > Lissotriton > Lissotriton vulgaris. The sequence continues at coordinate 33,380 of NW_028251645.1, read as the reverse complement.
CGTCTGTTGTTGTTTGGGTGTCATGAAGGTTTCAGGATCCCCTACGTAGGTGCCCTTGGTGGCAGAGAAGCAGACAACCTTAGATCAGCGAAAGACCAATCAGAAGTAGTTCGGGCAAAAGTGGAGTAGGAGAGATCGTTGGGCCGGGTGGGGGGACCTTTCCTGCTTCCCCCGCTGGATAACTTTGTTGTCTCACCCCTGGGGGTGGTACCTAAGAAAGAACCAGGTGCCTTTAGACTAATTCATCACCTCTCATACCCAGAGGGGGCTTATGTCAACCATGGATTGGAGGAGAGATCATGCTCTGTGTCATATTGTACGCTGGACGTTGCATTGGACCTAGTTAGGCGGGCGGGCAGAGGGGCCTCGTTAGCCAAGGCAGACTTTGAATCTGCTTTTCGCCTACTACCAATCCACCCGAGCAGCTATCACCTACTGGGCTTCAAGCTAGACGGAAAGTACTATTATGACAAATGCATGCCCATGGGTTGCGCTGTGTCCTGTCCGTATTTCGAAGCGTTCAGTTGTTTTTTGCAATGGGCCCTCCAAGACACCTACGGGGTGGAAAGGGTGACTCATTACCTTGATGACTTCTTGTTCATCGGGAGCGACACGACACATCATTTTTCTCAGGCCCTGGCATACTTTGTACAACTAACTGGGCATTTGGGGGTCCCTCTCGCCCCTGGAAAGACAGTAGGGCCAGCGCAGTTGTTAACTTTCCTGGGAATAGAGATTGATACCATTGCGGGGGAGTCCAGATTACCGGCAGACAAAGTGTGCGACCTTGCGAGTCAAATTCAATCTTTAGCTGGACTGGACAGGGCCTCCTTGGAGTGCATCCAAGGCATATTAGGTAAACTCAACTTTGCAGCTAGAATCATCCCAGCTGGTAGGGTGTTTGCCAGGAGACTCGCTAGGGCCACCGCCAAAGTCACCAAGAAAAACCACATGGTGAAGCTGAGTAAAGGCATGCACCATGACCTGGCCATGTGGGCACAGTTCCTGGCCAATTTCAACGGGGCAGTGATCTGGAGGGCACCCTGGGCTGTAGAGCTGACGCTCTACACTGATGCCTCTGGCAGGCAAGGGTTTGGTGCCATCTTGGACAGGGAATGGTGTGCAGAGAAAAGGCCCAACGCTTGACATAAGAAAAAAGTTACATCTAAGATCACAGTGCTAGAGTTATTCCCCATTGTAGTGGCTTTTCACTTATGGCCTGCAGTGCTGTCAGCCGAAAGGGTCCTGTTATGGCCAGATAACTTGGCAGTAGTGCAAGCCATAAACTCCCATTCTGCTAGTTGCCCACTGGTTTTGTGCCTCCTACGGGAGCTGGTGCGAGTGTGTCTTTTCAACAATGCAGAATGCAGGGCACTTCACATTCAAGGTACCCAGAACATTGCGGCTGACGCTCTCTCTCGTTTTCAGTGGAGCTGGTTCAGGGAAGCATGGCCGAGAGCAAGAGAGGAAGCGACCCCCTTCCCGGCACATCTCTGGTACCTGTTGAAGTGGAAAAGCGAATGAGGGGACTGGGGGAGCTGTCATTAGCACCAAAGACCTGCAACAGATACAGGGCATGCATTAAAAAATGCTGTGCCTCAGTGGGGGATTGGGAGGACTGTGGGGCATCCTTAGAAGTGTGAGTGCCGTCATTCACCCTGTGGGCTAAGGACAGCAGGAAGATCCATTCCTGGATATCTGGCCACCTGTCACCACGCCAAGCTCAGGGGGCAAGCTAACCCTGCCAATGCCTTTGTGAATAGGGCAGCGTTAAAAGGGGGGGCTAGGAGTGAACCCAAGGCTCCAGAAAGTAGATCACCCATAGACTTCTGGGAGATAGTTTGATCCCCTTGTGCCCTACCCGACCTAAATCCATTTTACTGAATTCGGGATCTATATGCACCCGCCCTGTCTCCAGGTAGTTGTCCCTTCGAGGATAAATCCCTTGGGTCGGGAAGAAAATACTTATGGGTATTAAGACACTCTACTTACTAGCGGTATGGAAGTATATATATATAAAAAACTGAACCTGCATCTTGAGCCCCTTGAGGTGCTAGGAGACCCTTCACTTTACTTTAAAGCTTTATAGTAAGCATTTTTTCTTGGCCAGCCCATGTATGCTATCATTCCCGACTATTATACTAATTTCTTCTTCCATCTGGATATGACTAAAACGCGCATTTCTCTGTTCGCGTTTTTTCTGCCTGGGCTCCCGCCAGCCTTGAACCTTCCCACCCATGAGGTGTTAAAATTGAAGGGCGTGTTGCAATTACCGTGGATTTAAAAACGGCTGAAGACTCGCCCCTTGTCTGAAGCATTGCCGAACTGAGAGAATTTGCGCCTTTGACTGTCGGAGTGAAAACTACCATCCTTTCCCCACACGTAAGTACAAGGACCGGCAGAGCGTGTTAGTCAGTGAACTGTTTTACACCGATTGGAGTCTACATCAGTCTTAGACTTCTCTATTGTTAGTACCTTAGCCTGCGGCGACACAAGCATTGCTGTTTTTATCTGCGCAAGAGAGAGCTGCTTTGGCTAGAGCGCCCCCGGAGCAATCAGCAGGACTGTTTGAGTGCTGAGCTGTCTCATCCCTTTAAACGGGATCTCTGTAATTATTCTCCAGGATTAAACACTATAGCGGCCCCGTATACCTTAACTGCGCTATATCAATAGAACCGCGTAGCTCGACTACAAGTGAGCCAACAGAATTCTTAAAGTTTTCCTGATGATCCCGTTTAATTCTGTACAAAACATTTCATCTATAATTAGGCTATTATGAACCTCCTAATTGGTTGGATCCCCCGACTCGCCTAAAGGCTCTTGGGCCCACTCCAGTGAGGTATGTCGTCCAAGGTATGGACCCTGATCTTATTAATAAGGGTGGAATCAGTCAATGTAATCTGATCTCCAGCAGCGCCCTCCAGCTTAGAGCGGGATGTTTTAATCATACCTTCTCTCTCCCCTTTTCCTTTTAAATTGTAGAAAGGGGACTTTTTATGACTTGCCAGATACCTCGAAACCGACAATTGAGTGGATATCTTCACGCTCAAGAAAACTAGTGCGAACTGAGCGTTCCTAGGTAAGTTCTAACTACTTAGGGAGGACCTGTGGAAACTCCCTCTCCTGCCACTATAACTACCTTCCCCCTAACAAACTCCTTACTATCGTGCATCTGTTTTCTGTTAATTAGTTTGTCAGAAAGGACGGTCCCCGCTTTCCTTGATCCCGGGAAGACATTTCTCTAACGCGTATGTCACGGAGATATTCCTGAAAAAACTGGATCCAGAGTAGCGCCTCTCTCGAATCCATAGGCACCCAGTTAAGAAGTATACACCATTGTGTAAGTGTTTGGATTATGCCTCTGAGGGCGACCAACCGTCCTTGTGCCTCTAAAACAGACGTGACTAGCTCGGCCCCCCGCTGGGTGGGAGGAATTTAAATAGAAATAAATCATTTTTTCCCTTTTTTTCCCCTTTTTTTTCTTTCCTGTGTGTTCCTTACCTTTATAAAAAATCCATTCTAAAACCTCCTGAACTTTGAACCCCACATGTTTTTGACTAATAAGGATTGCTCAGACGGTATATTGACAGGATGTATGAATGAATTAAATGCGAATGAATGAGTCAGAGATGAATTGTTGTGAATTTGGTTCCTTTAGTGACAACTAATATGCCCTAGTAATTTATATTTGTATCTTTAGGAGTGACCACTGTAGTCTAAGCCAGACTCACATTGTTAAAATTACCTGATTATTGAACTAAAAAGTGACACATCTGCTGTATATAAATGTGTATTTATTTATGTTTTTCATTTTTCAGCCCCTGTGTAAACCCTCCCCACCACCCCCCATCGCCCTGACAAAGGTGTGGCCCATGCTGGCCTGAACACCGAAACGCGCGTTGGCGTGACTTCCACTGTTGACAGGAAAAATAACAGATCTCAAGATCCTGTGTACCACCTATTGTGCCCCGCATCCCCCTTTGTCTATGAAATCAATTACCACCTTGATTCCATGTTAAAACTACGATGGTGTACTGCTGATATGGATGAATGAATGAATGGTTGTTCTGAGGAATGATAGTAGTATTGATATGAGTGTGGAGATGAATGTATAATGCTAGTGGTGAGTGAGGGAACACGTGCTGGATTGTGAATACTGAATGCCCCTAAATGTGTTTAAATTTTAAAGTCTATTATGAATTGCTGTTTATCTAAAAAATTCTATAAAAAATCTTTTGTATAAAAATATGCAAATAAAATAAGCAGTACTGAATACATTTCTGAGTCAAGGAGTTTGATGTGATGTTTGGCTTAGAAAGTACCATTTGTTGCCCCCGTTGAATTTGTGGATCCTGTATTAGACCTTATTATCATACAGCGGCAGGGTCTTCCATGTTGATTTTCTGTTCTGTTTAACCCCTTTACCTGCCGCATATCAAAAACCCAGTGGGGAACCCCCTTCTATTCCTTTGTCACCTATAGACTTCCAGACTCTTCAAGGGATGATCGATTGGCTGCCCCAGGCCCCTAGCCCAGATTTTGAGGCGGCGCTGTTTGCGACTACTTTTAGCATGGCCTTCTTTGGTGCGTTCAGGATTTGCGAGTTGGTTGCTAGATCTAAGAATGGCACATCAGGGGTGGCACTGAAGTTGCAGGATGTGTCACTCTCTGGCGAGGCACTCAAACTCACGCTGCGACAATCTAAGACTGATCAGCGGGGGGGGGGGGAAGGGTTTTGGTTGCACAGCTTAGGAGTTAGCAAATATTGCCCAGTCAGTTTAGTGGTCGCTTACCTGGCAACACGCCCGGCCGTGGAAGGCTATCAGACAGCACCCCCGTCACCGAATATCAGGTAGAACACGTTATGCACACATGTCTGGCGCATTCTGGGGAGAACGCCCCGGGCAAGCGCTTTTGCACTCATTCCTTTCGCATAGGCGCAGCCACCACAGCATTTTCAGAAGGCTTGCCCGCAGAGGCCATCAAGCAGGTGGGGCGGTGGCAATCGAACTGTTTCAAAAGGTACATTAGACCATGAGTGCATTATTAAATGCTCAGATCCGACAACAGACACCACGGGGGCATTTCAAAGGGGTGTTAAGGGCATGTAATTCTAATCCTAGATGGCCTGTGGCCCCAAAGTTATGGAGCTGCCAGCACACTACCCCCGGTCTGGCAGCAGAGTGTTGTGTTATGTATTCATTTGCAGTGTGGTTTGATTTGTGTTTAATAAAACAAGTTTAACAGGAACAAAAGTCTGGGTGATGGGCCACGCGGGTGTCTCCAAATTGGCACAGTGGGCTGAAAGAAGCAAGTGGAAACATGGGTTTTGCAACACTGAAATCGTTTGGCTGGGATTCCCAGGCATGCGTTGGAATGTGTTGTTGGGCACTTTGCAGCGAGAACTGGATAGGATCCTCCCTCCTCCAGACGTGCTAGTCATACACCTTGGGGGCAACGACCTACCGGTACTGGGTAAAAGGTTTTTGCTGAGGGACATGAAGGCGAACATGTGCAAGATAAGCAACATGTTAGGGACATGTGAACTGTGGTGGTCAGAGATCACGCCACGTCTGGTGTGGCATGGGGCACGCTCCGGGCAAGCTTTGGAGGTGGTGTGCAGGAGAGTTAACAGCACAATGAGTAAATTCACGGACCAGATGGGTTTTGGCTTTATTAGACATGGGAAACTGCACGCCAAATCCACTGGATGCTTTGAGGAAGAAGGAGTTCACCTTTCCAGTATGGGCATGGACCTGTTCCTTTTAGACCTTAAAGAAGCACTAGTAGTAGCAGGCTGCAAGTAAGAAGGTGGGCTCAGGTGGGGGGCCCTGGTTGCGACGTCACCACACCCAGGGCTGTGGCAGAATTACAGGATGATCCAGAGGCGGAAAGGGAATCAGGAGTACCCTACCCAGGAACACAAAGGGTGCTGAGGCCTAATATCCCCGGGAGATCAGTGCGGTGGACCCTGGGGTGCGACGGCGCCCCGTTATCCTACGGGCGGTTGGAAACCTGAACAACTGGGGGTTGCTTGAATGCTCCGCCCCTTGTAGGGGGGAGGGTGTGAGCAAGAGGGTAGACAAATGGTTCACCGGATATGGGAGGAGCTATCCTCTCACCACAACTGCTAAGCACCATCTGGCCAAGGCCGCAATGCTAATTGGCCCATCAGGTGGTAAGCTGCGAGGGGCGGCTTGCCTTTGGATCGTCTGTAAGATACCCACCATGTGAGCAGAGTTTATGCTAATAAACCTGTATCTACGTTTTTCCATCAACAATTTGTCTGTCTGTTTATTTATGGGATATGCATATTGCTTTTAGGGGGCTGGTGTGCGGGCCGATATGGGCACTATGCGGGGTGACCGACCTGTCTCGCAGGGGACCCTCATAAGAGGGTGGCCCACTTAGTGCCACAAGATGGCACGCGAAACAGCCCAGGGTCTTAGGTCACCCCTTCAGTGAAGACGCGTCACTTCCGGCTGGGTGGGGCGGAAGTATTGAAGGCTCCCTACTGGCGGCCTCTTTGGCCTCTTCTCCTTCGATGTTTCCCTCCCTATCGCTTACTCGGCATCTCAGGGTGGCGGGGAGGGGGGAGGTTGTGTGTAAACAGTTGTTAGTTGTGTTGCAGGTGGAGTTACAGGTTAATCCAGAGGTGGAAAGCTACTCAGGAGTACCCTATCCAGGAGCACAGATGGTGCTGAGGCCTAATATCCCCGGAAGATCTGTGCGGTGGACCCTGGGGTGCGACGGCACCCCGTTATCCTGCGGGTGGTTGGAAACCTGTACAGCCGGGGGTCGCTTGAATGCTCCGCCCCTCGTAGGGGGGGTGTGAGCAAGAGGGTGGACCAATGGTTCACCGGATATGGGAGGGGCTATCCTCTCACCACAACTGCTAAGCACCATATGGCCAAGGCTGAGATGCTACTTGGCCCATCAGGTGGTAAGCTGCGTGGGGCGGCTTGCATTTGGATTGTCTGTAAGATAACCCACCAAGTTGGCATAGTTTATGCTAATAAACCTGCAGCTATGTTTTCCCATCAACAATTTGTCTGTCTGTTTATTTATGGAATATGCACATAGCTTTTTGGGGGCTGGTGTGTCGGCCGATATGGGCACTAATACGGCGCGAACTTGACCGGAATCGGGTATCAGAGCACTTTACTTAGCACAAGTTGCATTACATGAGGACACATTCATGTTTTTTAGGCACAGGGAGATCCAATACTGTGCCATCTCTCAGAAATCATTCAGCGAGCCCACAGAGTGTATGAAGCCGTCGATCGCAGAATGAATTCAGTGCGTCCAATACATGCATAAAGCGCTTCATCTAATAATACTTTCAGTAAAACATATGCCTGCATAAAGAGTTTAATCTCATATTGTATTCAGTGAACCCAATGCTTCATTGAAGCACTCCCTCACAGAACTCATTCAGTGAGCCCAAGGTGCACATGAAGCGCTCTGTCGTGTGTGTAGAATACAGTGAGTATATATGTGCACCGAGGCGGTGTATATGTGTGTGTGTTTTGGGTGGGGATCCCAGAAGGAGAGCCTGGCGGACAGGCCCTTCGCGCAGGAAACATGGCGGAAGCAGTTCTGCCTCACTGCCCCTTCCATTGCATTATCTGGATGTAAGGTAGGAGGGCACATGTTGGCACTGCTGGCACTGATACAGTACCTACACGTCACACAGACAGTTGCATGCTATAGCTAATCATCAGCTTCAAGACTGTGAAAGGGTGACTTGCATCTTCAGTGGGAGTAGTGGGTCGCCTACTGGCAACACCCCGTGCACAGCGCCTGGTTACCACGCCTCCTGCTAAATCTTTAAAAATGTCATGTACTGCTCACTCCAGTTATGCTGCAGAGTTTCAATATCCTTTCTATTACAATATCGGTTTAAAATGCTTCTCCCGTGGCCCCCTCCTCGGTTTTGCCAGGATCCTTCATTGTTCGTGTCACCAGTGGTGAAGAGTGGGATGCATGTATTTCTCTAATCGATTGAGTGGGAAGTAAATGACAGAACGTAAATCTTGTGGGCACCTAACAGACCCGAGACTCCTACACCATCTGCACTATGAATAGCTTGCGTGTTTTGTCACTGCTCCTCATACGTCCGGGAACGTCACTGCCAGAAACCCAAAGCAGGCTCCATCTCTACACGCAGAACCCCACTCACTCCTCTCTGCCAGCACGACCCCTTCTCCTCCAAGCTCGACTCCGACACATGCTAACATGCATGTTAGGGTACCATGTATTTATTAACAGGGATTTATAGTGCGCTGCGTTGACAAAGCTGTGGCCTCGCAGCGCTGTCAGTTTGTTCAGTACTTCCCTGGATACCTATCCCAAACACCTCCAGCATCTGGCCCTTTGCAGCTTTTTTGTTAAATGTGCCATAAATGACAACTCACGCGGCAAAATAAGGTTCAAGCTCCTCCAAATCGCCGAGGGGGGACCACCCATCCATATCTGTGCAGACAACACATTTCATAGTGCCAATATCGGCCACACTCACCAGCCCTCCCGCAGCAACATACATGTAGCATAAATAAGCAGACAAGACAACTTTTTTGGTGGAGAAAGTCGCTGTAGGTTTATTAGCATACAAATATGCCAACATGGTGAGTTATCTTACAGGCGATCCAAAGGCAAGCCGCTTCTCGCGGCCTACCACCTGATGGGCCAAACTTGCATCATGGCCTTAGCCAATCTGTGCTTAGTGGTTGTGGTGAGGGGATAGTCACTCCCACTTCTGGTGAACCATCGGTCCACCCTCTTGCTCATGCCCCCCCTACGAGGGGCAGAGCGTTCAAGCGACCCCCAGTTGTACAGGTTTCCAGCCACCCAGAGGACAGACGGGTTGCCGTCGCACACCAGGGTCCACCACACAGACTTCCCTGGAATATTAGGCCTCAGCACCCTTTGTGCCCCTGTAGAGGGTACCCCTGACTACCTTTCTGCCTCTGGATCACCCTGTAACCCCACCTGCAACACAAATAAAAAGATTAGAACATATGTCCCCCCACCCTGAAACGCCGGGTAAGCAGTAGGGAGGGAAACGGCATCAGGGTGAGAGGTCAAAGAGGCCGCCAGGTGGGTGGGTGAGGAATTTCTACTTCTCTCCGCCCTCCACCCCGGCCGGAAGTGACAAGTGGGACCCTCCAGAGGTCTCGGAACACTAGGCTGCTCCGAGTGCCATTCTGTGGCACTAAGGGGGCCGCCCTCTTATGAGGGTCCCCTGCGGGGACGTGTCGGTCAGCCCACATAGTGCCAATATCGGCTACACTCACCAGCCCTCCCACAGCAACATACATGTAGCATAAATAAGCAGACAAGACAACTTTTTTGGTGCAGAAAGTCGCTGCAGGTAGCATACAAATATGCCAACATTGTGGGTTATCTTACAGGCGATCCAAAGGCAAGCCGCCCCTCGCGGCCTACCACCTGATGGGCCAAACTTACATCGTGGCCTTAGCCAATCAGTGTTTAGCGGTTGTGGTGAGGGAATAGCCACTCCCACCTCTGGTGAACCATCAGTCAACCCTCTTGCTCATGCCCCCCCTACGAGGGGCGGAGTGTTCAAGCGAACCCCGGTAGTACAGGTTTCCAACCGCCCGTAGGACAGATGGGGCCCCGTCGCACCCCAGGGTCCACCGCACAGACTTCCTGTGGATATTAGGCCTCAGCACCCTTTGTGCTCCTGAAGAGGGTACCCTTGAGTACCTTTCCGCCTCTGGATCGCCCTGTAACTCCGCCACAGCCCTGGGTGTGGCGACCGTCGCAGCCAGGACCCCCCACCAAGGCCGACATTCCTACTTGCATCCTGCTATTTTTAGGGCCTCTCCCCTATCCAGCAAGAACAGGTCCATACTTATACTGGGCAGATCTACCCATCGTCCTAAAAACACCCTGTGAATTTGGTGAGTAGTACCCAAGTCTAAAGAAGCCATGTCTCCTCTGCACAGTGAAACTACACATAGCGTTGAGAAACTTCCTGCACCTAGACTTCATCACCTCCCCTGCCGGACTCCCTGCCACAGGAGCCGAGGGTGATTTCCGACCACTGAAGGTTACCTGTTCCACACTGGTGGCTAATTTCCACTGTGTGGTCTTTGTGGTCTTCTTCTCTGGTGCATTATTTCGCCACATTGACCAGACAATTTCGTAGTTCTTTTCAAATTGTCCCTGGTGCACATGGCAATGGTGTCACAAGTCACAACAGGTTTGAGGGAATAAAATTGTATGGTGCCCGTCATTAGACACTGCACCATTTCGTGAAGCGTCAACCTACGCAGCCTACCCTGCTTGCTGAACCTTCGACTGGTCACAGATGCCCGGACCCTGCTATCCACCTGTGGCCCTTGATACTTACACCAGTAATGGTATCGAACTACAAGATTGTATGTCACATTTTCCCATTTAGTCTATATGGTGGATCCGCTGGGACCCTTCTGTGTTAATGGAAATGCTGAGTCATTCTCTTCAGCCTTCAAAGACACCTTACAGCCCGCTGCTCCTCGCAGCTCTGGCAAGGGTTTTTTTGGCCCAGTACACCCCAGTTCGTGCTTCCAACATTTATCTCCTCTACAGGCTCCAGATATTGTGATTGGCTATCCTTGTCCTGGCAAGGCCTGTCAGTGGCCAGTCCCCCCCACCTTTGGTGACTATCTTGGCATGGGATATGTGACCTAAGTACTGGTGTCCTCGCATACTTGCCGTGAAAAAAGGGGGGGATCACATGAGCGAATACTTGCCCCTTCTTGAGCAGTGGGAATGCCAAACAATCCTTCTTCAATCATTAGAGCCAAATTATGCTCTGACCCCATGCTCCCCTCAGTATATTGCATCCCAACCCACAAATTAGCTGGCAGCTTCTGCCAATGCCTAGCTATAGGGCGGGAGTTTTTGTCTGTCCTGGATGGTCTCGAGGATCCATCTCTTGGTGTATGCTTGCAACCCTTGATATTCTCACGCTACTTGGGACAAGCCCACTGCCTGGCCACAAGCTTAGGTAAGCCCCTGCCAAAATCGTCTGCCTGTGAAAGCAGACCCAGCTGTCTCCCTCGGCACCTCATCGCTTTAACACCAGGTTATCTTCTTTAGTCCTGTCAATAATTGTCTCCATCATGCGTTTAGGCTAGTGTGAGACCTGCATGGTCAACATCCCTTCTAATACACTGTGCAGAGTAACTTTTCATATTTGTCTCTTAACACGTTGCCCCGTTTGGGCACTCGTTGGACCCTAGGCAGCTATTAACAAGCACCTTAGCCAGATGTATATCTCATTGCTGTGCAACTTGGGACACTATTACTTTCTCACTACGGACTTCCCGGCATGTAAATACAGCCTAAGATCTCCCCACCTTAGAACCTGAATAACCACAAAATAAATACTGTCCCAGGCCGAACGATTACTAGTGCACCTAGCCAAGGGCCCTCCACTGCATGTGAGCCCCTGCAGTTCATGCAGACTATTGTTATTACCTGCCCACATCTGGACCCTACAAGTAAAACCCCGCCAAATCAAATGCAGGGCCTCCTGCTAGGACACAACCCTATCTGGCCGTAAACGTGCCAATAAGTGACCATTTATTCTGGGCACTAGAAAATAAAAAAAAACTGATAAAACGAAAGGCAGTAGTCACCAATGATTTTGACTTACTCCGTGCCTGTTGTAGTGGTCCTTTCTGCAAGCCAGACAGTGCCACTTAATGACACTGAGGGACGGTGCTGCGCACTAGAAACAACCATCCTGTCAAATTGAGCACCGGAGAACTAGCTGCTGAAAATAGCAATGGAGGGTCAAGCCACACTTTCGTAAGCCCCTACTTGACTTTCTCACCTTGTGGGGTTCAACAGCTACCAATTTGACAAGTGTGTACCCCGCAACTAGCTAGGCGGGGAAAATTGTAAGGGCCCCTCCCCCTTGTGCGACACAGGTGGATTGCTATGCAGAAAGATATAATTTTATAAAACTTTAGTGTGTCCATGTACTTTCGTACAGCAAGTGAAAGGGGTTCAACAATAGCAGAATAAAACAATTCTAATAGCTTATTAAAACAATTCTACTAGCTGCACTTAGTAATGTAATGCACTCCTACGAGCCTTATCAAGTGGATACATACACATGGCCTGCTAGTAACATGTGCTTGAGATAATTCTACCACTTGTATACCTGTAATTAACCTTTAGTACATGTCAAAAGGTAGTATACCATTAAATCTATATTGCGATAAGCTCTCCCCCTTTATTACCAAACTCTGTCGGCCCTAAAATTGATGAAACGTCACGTATTTTTACACTAAAATTAGGGACATGTCACACAGGGCTTGGAAAACCTTTGTGGCTACGTGTGATTATTGTGACTGCAACTCCCAGTACACTGGTTATCCCGCCAACGATGTGAGGCTCCCTGGTGTAAGTAAAATGCCTGATTCAAGTAACAGGATACAAGGATAGTGACTTGTGTTTTAAACATTGTAACGCAACAGCAGCTCTTAATATTACTGTAAATAAACCCTCGTTACTTCACTACCTAAGTTTGCACGGACAACAGATGATTAAGAATCTAGGCAATTTGGAAACCCGATAAGTTGGCCAACAAGCCGTCACCTCTTGGCCTATTTGTAAACAGTCACGAATACTCAAAGTAGGCCACACCAGGAGCCAACTAGACTGGGGGTATGTCGGGACCGTCTGATGAAATAAACCGGCTGGTTGTGCTGTTCCTAGCAGTGCAACAGAAAACCACCCGGTCCAACGAGCCAAACTATCTACTGTAAAGCAGTAGTAGGACATTTAAGCCCTATATTAATGATCCTGGGCAACTTAACGGCCATGAGGTATGAAACAGACTGTACATATAAGGCCTGGAATTAATCTGACCTACTGCATCCTTGTGACTGTTTGGGCAGGGTGGAGTAAATGAATGTACCCATCCCTCTGCAAAATCAAATCCCCATCGAATATCAGCAAACGGTCTGATGGTGACAACTGCAATAGTCATCTTTGTACCACTCACTGCAGAATTAAGGGACAGAGGACCGAGGGTGAAGACATGTCACATCTGTCCTTTGTCCCCCTATCCCATTAGAAAACCCCCTTTATTTTCGTGAACTTAGATGCCCTGGTCCTGCTGGTCGTAATACCTGGAAACGTGCCATGCTAGCAGAATGAGACATCTCGTGGGTACTTGCACATCGTGACCACACCTGAGTAAAGCACCCGGTGTTGCCTCTTGTGTACTTGCTACCACAACCTGGTGTAAGCCTGCCGTCAGTGACACACCCTGGATACCTGCACCCGGTTCCCCCTGTGCCTGAGGTAGACAATCTCCCGCCTGGCTGGCATGAGAAATAAGCAGCAACTGAGCTTGTACACAATATAGCAAACTATCCCTTGAGCGCGCTGACACTGACCATTGCTTGTGATGCAGCAAGCACACCCACACGTCCACCCTCCTGACGTGAACATTATGCCACCCGTGAGATAATGTAAACTGCTGTTAACTGTGTCAAACACAGTCATAGTCAATCCTTCACTGTGGATATCCGGATATGGGAGTAAACGCCATGGAGATAGCTGCCCAAGGACGGATTGCTATAAGTGACATTTACATGAAGTCCGTGTGACAAGTGTAAAATACCGACTCGAGAGACACTTTCTCGTGAGCATAATCGAGCGAGCAGGAGATGAAAACATAAATCTATCAGACGATGCCCCCAAAGGAGATCAAAACCCTTACGGGAATCGTACCACCCAGGGCTGGACTGGAAAGCAAAACCTGCCCTCGCAAAGTGCTGGGCCGGTCCCCCTCCCCACTCGGGACGTTTGTCGGTGCCGCCAAGCGCTTTGCTAGGGCCGGTTTTCGGCCGATTTTGTTGGCGGGCCTGTTATGCTGCCAAAACGGCCCTGTAACAAAACCGGCCCCCACCCTTGCGGCGCACCGGGGGATTGCCCGGTGCCCGCAAAGGCCAATCCGGGCCTGGTACCACCGCTAGAAAGCACCATTGCGGAAGGGCCCTCAGTGCTGTACGCGTGCAGGGTTAAACTCACCTCAGCCTATTTATTCACAGCTATAGAACTCAGCCCAATGCTGACCTGAAATACTTTCAAAACCAAACCTTATTGTCCGGGCCTATCACAGACATGAACTTACCCTGAATATAGCTCAACATGTCGCGCAGCCTCCGACAAATAGACTCGCGAGAAGAGCCGGACTAAACCATCAATAAGGAAAAAGTACCGGCCATGTGAAGCGAGAAACGCTACCTGAAAACAATAACCATAGCACCCCCGGCTGAGCTGCCAACCACCTGCAAACACTCACAGTCTCTGGCCCACGTGCCTGCCGCACACACAGGAAACATGCTGATCACAACCAAAGCACAAGGGACCCGAGCATACCAGCCCACATAACCTGCATAGAGGCAGCAGGGCAGGGAACATGAGCATTGCTGACCTACGTGCGGCCGGCCATGACCAGAGCCTTTGCAGCATAATAGTGCATATAATGTAGAGCCATGACATTATATGTTGACCGTGCCCCAAATCCCGAGATATGAAGTGGTACCAAAACCTCCCATACCAATCCTTCCTCATGGACAACATAACTCAGCGCTGACCGTGTGCACACCCAGTCATGGTATTTCGAAATTAACAGAGCACTGGGGCACGTTCGAGTTTGAACAAGGTGAAGCATCAGACCGACAAACTCTGCGATGCACGGGGCGCCCCATCTGGAGGGGCCTGCTTAGTCTTGGGTTTCCAGCTCCCACCGCATTGGCGAGCCATGGGCCCTCCCGAAAGGAAAGCACATTCTACGCGCCTTCAAAATTAAAATTAATCTATCTTTTGAGGCTTATGTTTTACGCCCAAGCCAATCGGGTCGAGTTCGCGCTAAGTAAAGCTGCAAAATACTATTTTGTGTCAGCGAGGTGGGCGCCGTTCTCATACCGCTGTTCTATTCGGCCTGCCATCAAGTGTCCAATGGTCGTCTGAGGCAAGACAGAGACATTCTCACGCAACTGCCGGTTGTGTGAGAAGGTGTCATTGTGGTCATATGGGCACAGTTGATAGGAAGACAAACAATTACCTTTCGTAGCGTGCAGATGACAAGTTGGACTCAAGTCTGTTTTTACCAAGCTTAGTGCTGTGCTTATGGCTTTGGCCCCAGTTCCCGTTCCAGCGTGTGCGTAACCCAATCCTCAGAAGGGTGAATGGGATACACAACACCTCCTGGCAGTGGTCACATGTTAGCCAAGCACAAGATAAATACTTGACTTCTTCTAATACACAAGCTGACCAGGAGCAGAAGGAGTCTGCAGGACAGCCGCTCCCAGTGTGGCTACAGTTCATCAGTCTGAATAAATTTGCAGTGACCTGTTGAAAATCACACAAGCGCTACCACCAAAGTGCAAATAAAATTTGCAGCACCCCCCCCTCTACTGAAGGCAGCAGTGGAAGCTTCTTCATTAGTACTGGACTGGACCTGTAAGCTAGGAGCGATTAGCTTGCGAGCAGGAAAAGTTTCTTACTCTCCTACTTACAGCTCGAGAAAAAAGCTTTTTCCCAAAATAAATTAAACACACCACCTGGTCTCGAACCCTGGTCTCCTACACTGAAGTCAGCATTCTTACTTGCTGGCCTAACACCCCTCCCAATACAAGTCCTCCTCCGTGGCAAAGTTAACATTAAACTAAACGAGTGCACACCAGGCATATCACCACGTTGAGGAGGTAAAAAAAATTGCCCGCCCTGGTGTTCAGCTGAACCTAGCCGCCCCTCCCCTATGTAAATGCGGTGCGAGGGGAAAGGCACTGTCGAGGTGCGCACAATAAAGGCACTCTGCACACCAACCAAGTACCAATAATCCCTCGGATACAGACAAAACTTCTTTAAATTCAGTATTAACACTACTGAGATACAGTAGAAAACCCCGTGCAGTAACGGAGATCCTGCTTCGCAAATGCGCACAGGGGACAACGCAGGAAGAACTTAAAATCAGACATAACTAAAGGCTCACACCATATGAGAGTGCATCCGGCAATGAGAAGCGGGCTTACAACCCCGCGGGGGCACCCGATGGGGCCGAATACGCGTGTAAAACAATAGGGCGCTATGTTACCACTTGTGACGGGGGGATGGAGGTATGGCCTCCACGTGCGCCATTTTAATTCTGATCCTGACCCCAAGCGGACATGTCGGAGCCATGGCCCTGCTGACGCAAGCGTGGCCCTGGACGACCGAAGAGCCAGGCATTCATGTGAGCGCCGCTTGTAAGTCACCACTCTAGCCCCACTTGGCAAACACCCCGCTCAAACCAGCGCCTCGGCAAACTCAGGGGGGCCCACCACAATCCCGTACACTCCATGACCTCTCGAAATGCTACCTCCACTACCGAACGCTTGTGTGCCCCCCACAGAAAACCCGACAATGTACAAGGTGGGCAACCCGGCCTGTCTCCCGCCTATCTCGTGCCCCCCAGCCTGGCAGGAAAAAGGTGCAGACGCTGCGGGGCTTCCATCCTGGTGGGGAGTGAGTGAACCCACACTAGGGCCCAACCCTAAACCCCCCTAGATGCCGTGACCTACCAGCAAGCTATGTCCCTAACCACTTCCCGCCGTAGCTTGTCCGGCTATGGCACCCGGGGCCCCGCCCACTGTAGGAACCCTAAGGGGTACCTTCCTTCGTCGCGCCCATCCTAAACAGGCACTGGGCACAGGCCAAGGAGGAACGAGACCCCACAGGCCCATCCCAGCCGGTGCCTCCCTGAGACCTCCTCTGACGGTGGGAGCAGACAGGGGGGCAGGAACCGCTGCCCTCACATCACCTACCAACACGATGCCCCAGCGCTCCCAGGGCCGGGACAGCCAAAAGGCGACCCCCGTGGCTGGTCGTCAGGTTCCGCAGCTCACCCCCCCCAACAGTGGCACGCACCTATGCAGGCCACCCAGCCCAGCTACAACTCCCAAAGGGGGGAGCGAGCGAAGGGGGGTATACAAACTCGAACTGCTAGAAACTCTCCCCCCTTAACAGCGGCCCGTACCTACGCAGGCCGCCCTGCCCAGCTACAACCCCCAAAAGGGGGGATAGCGATCTCAGGGCGAGGAGGGTATCTGCACTCACCATGCGGGCAGATCAGCAACTCCTGGGCACGAGGTAAACGGCGTCAGGGTGAGGGTTCAAAGAGGACGTCGGGTGGGTGGATGAGGAATTTATACTTCTCCCCACCCCCCACCCCGGCTGGAAGTGACGAGCGGGACCCTCCAGGGGTCTCAGAACACTAGGCTGCTCCGTGTGCCATCCTGTTGCACTAAGGGGGCCGCCCTCTTATGAGGGTCCCCTGCGGGGACGTGTTGGTCAGCCCGCACATTCCTAATAGCCATGCCTTGGTCGGAAAGGTGTGTGCTTTTTAATTTATTGAGACTTGTTTTATATGTGAGGGGTATAGTGGAATGTAGAAAAGTGTCTTGGTGTGTGTAATGGTTGTGAGGGTTTTCCCGAAGGGTGTGTGTGATATGTGGAAAATAAGTCTATGTGAAATGTTTCACTCTTATGTGACATGGGTCTGTGAGTGTGTAAGAGGCATGTGGGTCTAGGTGGAATGTGGAGGTGTGTGTGTGTGTATAGCGTTGGCCTATGTGTGCGAATGTTTTTGAGGTATGGACAAGCTGTAAATGTTTGGGTATCTGCCTGTGATTTTGACAGATAAAAAGAAGAGACAAACCGCTGAGAAAACAGAGCAGAATGCAGGAATTCAAGGAATTTGGAGGGGGTGGGTGTATGTTTGGAGAAGATGGGACTTTGAAGGCCGTGTTGGTGAAATTGTTATGGCGTGAACAGGGT
Organism: Lissotriton vulgaris; assembly: GCF_964263255.1. Classification (NCBI taxonomy): domain Eukaryota; kingdom Metazoa; phylum Chordata; class Amphibia; order Caudata; family Salamandridae; genus Lissotriton; species Lissotriton vulgaris. The sequence goes on along the minus strand of NW_028251645.1, from coordinate 15,527 downwards.
CATGTCCTTTCCACGCACTGGTCACGCCGTGAAGGTCGTGGTGTCCCGGGTGCTACCCATGCTGCAAGCTTCCACCCGACCTTTGGCTGTGAGGTATCAGGAAAGGCTCTGCCCATCTCAGAGTCTCATTGCACCAACCGGAGGAAAGTATGCAGGGGACACTATGAGAGGACAGTGGAAGAAAGGGAGAGAAACATAAACACGCACTCAACCACAGGACGTCAGACATCAATGCACTAACCCGGGAAATGTGGCTTGGATTTATGGGGGTGGCTAGGGGGAGAGCACCGTCCTGTCCTAAGTTCTTTTCGGCAGTCTCTACCTCCTGTATTTTGTTGAACGGATAGGCTGGGTAGTAAGCACTATATAAATACAATTATAACAGCATGGAAACGATCAACATCTGGAGCAGCATGCTACCCTTTCTGTGAAAGCGTCCCAACATTGAGTCAGCGGTACGAAGCGTTATATAAATGCATTTTCAATTCAATATCATTTTGCCTATTATCACACCCCTTCTGTTTTATATTTGAGAAAACAAGGCTTGTGAATAAAATGCCCACATTTACCACAAAATGCTTCTCATTGCCTAGTCTGGAGACGCAGAAAGCAATTATCCGGACCTAGGCTGAAAAGTAATTGCACTGAGGTGGGGGGTGGCTTGCTGATAAGTACAGTTACACCTACTGGCAATGGAAACCTGTCATTTACAGTGGTGGGAAGCCGCAAACCCAGGGCGGCAGGCACAATGTAATGAACACTGCTCACAAGTGGTGAGTAATTACCAAGTAATAGGCAGAGTTTCCCCTCACATATAGATCACCAGATTTCTCGGAGAGACAGCGCATGCGCGCTGCCTAGCCGAGACCTAAAAAGGAATGTTTAGGCTGGTCAATTGGGGCATTTTGAAAGGCCAGATTTGCAGTTTAAAACTGCCAAAGTTTGAGGTGGCAAACCTTGGGTAGCTGGGTGACTAATAGCCATGCCTATGGTGAAGTAATATTTGATGGTACTCTTGATATCTTCAATCATATTATTTGAGAATTCACCTGTAACATCATGTAGGAGGCCACAATCAGTTCAATGTGAAGTTATGGCTGGCTCAGTTAACCACTGGACAAATTTGGTTCTATCTAGGTTTTATTTCTTAACTATAATGTCACCTCTGCTATAGTTTTTGAGAGAACGTTTGAGGTTTGTTTACAAATAAGTCAATATTGTTTGCACCTTTTTTATGATACACAGCATTCAACTCAAATATTTTTCTTTTTCACTATTTCAATCCCCTGGCTGCCAGCCCCTCCATGTGCACAGCATGTTGCCATGCACAGAGGGGCGTGGTTCCAGACCCTGCATCTAGCCTCCATAGTTGTCAACACGCCATGTGCAATGGGGTTGATGTATCTAGCCTCCATTGTTGTTGACAAGCCATGTGCAATGGGGTTAGATGCTTGCCCTGGGCAGAGAGTTAGAACATACTTTCAATCACAAATCAAGGTAATTAATAGCGAAATAAACCTAATCTAATACAATCGCTATAAAATTATCGACAGGTCTTCTTTATTTGATTATTAAAACTTTTTATAATATATTCATAAATAAACTTTAATAAAATTAATTATCTGTATACAAAATATAAAATAAGGGTTTGAAAATGCCACCAACACTAAAAATACACAGTCAGAATGCTGAGCCAAAACTATGAGGGATGAAATGCAGGCAAACTGGTATGATATCAGGAAAATGTCCAAAGGTTCTGTTCTGTTTTCCTGTGTCGTATAATTTGGCGATTTGTTAAGTGAAATGCCCGTCCTAGAGGGCATCCATTTTAAATAGTGGTGAGTGTAACTGCAGTATGGCAGTGATACCCATAAGCCTTCGGAAATGGAAATCAGTTTTTCTTATAGTCTACACATGTGGATGTCCACATTTTTAAGAGTAAAGGGGATTAATTCACAATTTTGATATATGTCCTGGGAAGGCATTGTTCAAAGGCTGGCACAAGTGAAAAGAACATTTTTATGCAGCGTGAAGGGAGGCACAAGTCAACAGACTGTGTGGTGCGCCAAGGAAATTGAACCTGACCAAAGCCTGAACAGGCATAATTGAGGATGCAAAGCTCTAATATCTGAGGAAGTAAAAGGTCCATCTCGCAATTTTCTGGTGCATCTGTCATGTGTCCACAGTGCAGCTTTCTAGGGCAGTTGTCATAGTTGGATGGCGATTGTGAGAAATTGGGTTGTTGGTATGACAGGAGTGTGATCCCTTTTCTAGCAACGGCCGCAATCCCAGGCATAGTGAACCACAAAAAGTCACTAAATTAACCTATGCTTAACCCTAGGTACCTTGGCACAAAAAGCAGTCAACTGTAACTTGTGCAAAGTATGCAACACATGAACAGTAATAAAGTGAAAATGCAATACAAGAAAAATCTGCACAAATTTGGAAAAATAGAGTACATTTAAATACATTATTTGACACCAAAATGAAAATAATAATCAGTAGACTGGAGTAAAAACTAACACCTACAATTTCAACACGCCAACTGCAGATATTTAGTCATGTGAGACCGGGCAAATGTCGAAAAATATGGCTAACCGCAATGGAGTGTGAGTCGGACACACATTGGGCCTGGTTAGCGCACTTAAAATAATTTTCTCATAATGTAAAGTTTAGCAGTGCAAGGCTGCAGACAGTGTCCAATGAAGGAGCATTGTGGTTGGAGAGCCACTGGATAAAGTAATAATGAATATTTCTACTTTTAAAAGTAGTACTTTTATGGAAATCAAAAATCTCTAATGGGATGAGGAAGGAGGCTATAGCTGACAAGAGTTTCAGGAGGCCAGATATTTTTAGCAAAAGACCTCCGAACAGGGTTTTCTGCTGTGGAAAAAGCATAGCAGGAGCTCCCGCAAAGTTCGGCCAACCGGCGATGAACCTGGGGCACATCAAAAAACAAGATGGACTTAGTCTTCCCTCATTTCTCAGAAACATTTTCAGTCAAAATTGTTAAGTCTCAAGTGTTGTATTTTGGCTATCAGGGCAGATTTAGCACCACTATCAAGGCTCCAGGACCGGAGAGTACCACTCTGGGGGAGGGGTGTTAGGACTCACTCAGGTTGGGTCCAGGTACTGTTTCAATTTGGTGGGAGCTTGTCATAAACCTGTGGCTAACTACAGAAGGACAGCAAACTATCCCTTGAAGTCATTGTGGTAGTCCTGGGTGCAGGTGAAAAAGCATGCCTCAAGCAGAAGGGCAATTCCAAAAAAGTGGTCGGCTACATAACATTTCATAGCACAATTTCATCAATGAATGCTTAAAGTGGTACACAAAAGTGAGGAGATTTGTGAGACGGAATTCCGGTATTCCGCTTAGGATTCATTCCGGCTGGGACACAGATGGTGTGACTGATCCACACCCTGCCTCCTTCATTAACCTACATCGTGACCAGGCACGAGCTTAAAATCCCCCCTCGGAGGAAAACATCAAAATCACTACAACGACGCTAGTCCTCAACTCATCTGGGACCCCACACACACCTACTGTTCTCTTTTGCAGAAGAACATAAAATCAACATAACGGCGCGAGTCTCCAACCGAGGTGGGACATCACAAACGCCATAATGTACTCATAACCCCTTTAGTCCTGATGAAGACCCTATACTGAGGAATAACCTGCCCTTACCACAGGGGTCGAAACGTCGACAGTATCTTCTTCAACATACACGCCAAAATACAATTAGCCATATATGGCTCCCGTGTAATGTTTATTTGGGGAACCTTGTGATCTATTTAAGACTGGAAATGTTCTTAGATTGATGTAGAATTGTTCACAGGACACAATTCCTTTTCTTTGTCCCTTTACCTATTCCAACCACACCCTACCCTACCTATTCAAATCCCTCTCTTTGACACCCACGGAGCACTATATTAAGTGATTACTATATGAACTAAGGTGGTAATTACTCTGTATTTGATGAAATGATAACACATGTGAATGTAATTGATATCATTGCATACAGCTGAATTAAATTTAGTCTCACAAATCTCCTCACTTTTGTGTACCACTTTAAGCATTCATTGATGAAATTGTGCTATGAAATGTTATGTAGCCGACCACTTTTTTGTAATTACACTTTGACCCAGGTCGGTGAGTATCAAGGGTTTACCCCGTTATTACCTACCACTCTCAAGCAGAAGGGCAGGCCTCTGAGTGATCAAGGCAGATTCCGTGCATCAAAGCAGCCCTTTCAGATGCAGGAAAACAGTCTTATGGGGTATTCAGCAGGCCACAGCAGCAGGCAGTCCTCTGAGAGTCCTTCTGCAGGTCCTGAATGTGAACTGAAGAGTGGGTCTGAGAGCCTCATTTCTTTCCCTGGTGTCTCCCAAAGTAGGATATGTTTTTAGAGGTTTCTCTTCGAAGTCCTAGAAGTTTCCTGACTCCACTGCCTTGGCTCCAAGCCAGGTGTATGAACAATGCAATGGTGACAAGCCCTCTGTATGAAGTCAGAGCACAGCGTATTAAGTTGCAAATGGGGCTGTGCCTGGCTCCCCCATCCTGTCAGTGGATGGCACATTTAGACACACCTAATACCTCTATTTTATGACTCTCCAGTAGCAGTACAAAAATTCCTGACTGCCAAGTACACCCAGTCATGTGACCCAAGGGAAGCATCAGGCACAAATGGCAGAGGGTTGGAATATACTAACTTTCTAAAGTGGTATTTTCCAAATAGTAATTTAAAACACAACTTTCCCAGATGATTTTTAAATACAATCTCATAGATATCAAACATGAAATTCTCATCTGTCCACAATCAAAAGTTAGACCTTCTCAAATGTAATAAGGCAACCCAATTATACATTTTAGGGCAACCTAATGTTACCCTGTGGGACTGGTGGGCCTCACAATAGAGAACGATTTAGGAGTTTTTCACTAACAGGACAAGTAAAACCTCAAAGTACATGTCCAACGCCTTTAATTGCACTGCATTATGCCCTTACCTTAGGAGTGACTTATATGTAATGAAAGGGGATATCAAGACTTGTCAAAAGGGTTATATTGCTGATTTGGTAGTTTAAAATTTCATTGAGGCTGAAATGGCAGGCCTGGGGCATGTTGTAATGGGCTACTTGATTAGGTGAGACAGTTTGTGCTGCCAGCTCACTCGTAGCACTTAAGTTATAGGCCCTGGGTATATCCTATATCTCTCTACAGCAGACCTATAAGTAAACTAAGTAGGCTAAACGTTTGTAAGCCAATCTTACCATGTTTAAAGGAGAGAGCACATGCACTTTACCACTGATTAGCAAAGGTAAACTTCCCAGAATCCTAAAGCCAGCAAACACAAATTCAGCAAAGAAATGCAAGGAAAAAGGTGAAAGGTTACGGGGTGAAATGTCAGAAGAGATGTCCAGATAAAACAATGCTGTATAATAGGTATATCTACATGTGCTTATTCCACTGTTTAGTATTTGTACACATTCTAAGGTGGTGGCTGCTGCCAAAGTGTTTCACACAATTTGTAGCACAACTCTGTTGTTGTTTTCAGTGACCATGATGTTATAAATGGTCATGTCAGCTTCCTCGCTACATCTTAATCAAGGTTAAAGGCCGAAACACGTTGTTGAGGTTCTGTTGCTGTCCATAAACATCAGGAAGCATCAAGGAGTGTCCAGGTGTTCCCTGACGTTGGGGATAGAGGAGGTGATATATTTGGGCTTCCGGAGCCCGACGATCTTTTAGCAAAGACATATATACATACATAGATATATATAGGGCGGCAACTTCACGTTTGATAAAGACGGCTGGTGCAGTCAAAACGTGTTACCTGAAAGTTTGTGCCTGACATAATAAGCTCTTCAAACAAGCAAACCGAGCATGTTGAAGTCTGCTTCAAAATGTGCGAGCAGGCATTGGGACAAACATATAATCACTCGGATTTATTTTATTTTAAACAACAACATCTACGCATTTTGGTGGCTTGATGATACCTTGTAGATGTAGGAGCGCCATTTTTTTCACAATAAAATACTCATTACAAACAGTGACATAAGCGATGGACAAAAGTTTGTTTTGTGAACTGGAGATTATTGCACTGTCCGGACGGGTGCCATTTTAGAACATGTTAGACTACCGGTTATACAAGGCAATCTACCTCTTCCCAGTTATTCATTTGATTTAAAACCAGTTTAAACAATAAAAAAAATCTCCAATCTAGAACTGTTTTATTTAGGCAATCATTCTGAATTCTTTATACTAAGCAGCAAAATTAATTTCTTGCATACAATTTCAGAATAACGTTCTTTCTTTCTATTTGAATGAGCCACGTGGCTGTTTTCACTTGTTTTCATCAATGCCAATATAAAATTATTAATACAGCAAAGATTGTTACCATTTCAAAGTGCTAGTGCCTAATTTAGACAATTACTTTATAAATAACCAATAGACAAAAAAGTGCTAATGCTCTTGTCAATACAGTACTCTCTTAGAAAAACTGGTAGTGCTTAAGTATACTAATTTCAATTTCATTTAAATGAATACCAGTATTCTTGTCTACAGTAATAAATAATTATGAAGTGCAAGTGCTCTCTCATATATTATTTATCTATAAAACCACAATAAATATCATCATATTTTACAAAATACACTTTAAAATATAAAATTATATATTTTGCATACAAATTCACATTTCTTTCCTCATTTCTCTTTTTCCTTTGTCCATACCATTACACAATTGGTTTCTAAAAGAGTTTTTCGCTCATATGCCGGCACGGTATAAATGCGGAGTACCCTCGGAACCCTGTTCTCATCAATGTAACTTTGGAGGGAGTTTGTCTCCCACCACTTTCGGATTTCCCTCTCATATAGACATTCCAGCGCTTTGTACTTGGAGTGTAGAGTAGTTGTTTGTGTTCCAGACTCTACCCCTCCTCTTGCCGAATCTCCAAGTGCTCGCTTTTTAAAAATGTTAAGGGGCGCTTTGCGGCGCTCCGATTCACAAAATATTTTCCTCACGTAGCATTGTTTACAGCTACCTTTGCCTCAGTGCCCCCTCGCCCTGCCGCTGTTAAATGTCTCTGCCACCCATATGCATGCAATGTCTTACCGCTCTAGTTATTGGTTGTTCATCGTATTCCCGGTTAATTTTCTTGACCTTCAAATGTATGTTTCAGAGGGAACCCTGGGCACGAGACTATATAGAAAACCCACTGCGGGAAATTCTATATTACATGCAACCAATACCCATCCCCACAAACTTATAAACAGTATACCATATGGCGAGCAGTTAAGGATCAAACAAAATAATACCCAGGATAATAATTTTAAAACAAACCACCAAAGACAGTGTAGCAAGGTTTGAAGAGAGAGGCTACAGTAAGCAGAGTTTAGATGAAGCTCTGAGAAAAGTGAATTTGTCTTCTAGGCAAGATCTGCTCAAATCTATTCCTAAAGAGAAAGATAACAAAGACAAATTCAGAATGATCACATCCTTTTCTAAAAATGCAGAGGATTTACAGAATATTATGCGGAACTGGCATATATTGAAAACTGACCAAGTTATCAGTCATGACATACCGGCTCACCTGTTATCGACTTTCAGAAAGGCTAGGTCTCCCAGGGATGATTTGGTGCATAGTCACCTTGAAAAAGAAGCGGTTACCTCTTTAAAAATATTGAAGGGTTTTTATCCTTGCGACAAATGTCAGGCGTGTGCCGGGAGTGTGAAAACATTGTCTTACACAATAATAGGTATTGTTAAACCTATGAAAATTACCAAACTTTTTACCTGTACTACAACATATATGGTCTACTGTTTAGTATGTCCCTGTGGGTTAAAAATACATAGGGAGTACTATACATCCCACTAAGGTCCGCATTTTAGAGCATATGCGGGCCATCAGTAAGGATGCAGCATATCCGGCACCCCGTCATTTTGCGAGCACACTTAATGGAAAGGGGCGACCATTCGGTCCCCCCGAACGTATGGCGGAGTACCACGATCCCCCCGGGAAGCCATCTTGGGCGGGAGGCGAGTCTCGGCTGGTATGCCCGAAGCGGCGTAGCCGGGGCGCGCTTTTTCCCGCCCTGGAGTGGGCTGGCCTAGACACTGACGCGGCCGGCCACGCCCGTTGGGGCAGGCAGGGGCGGGTTTACGCCCGCCCTGAAGACGGATAAAAGGAGCAACAAGCCAAGAAAGCATCCTCTTGTTCCTGTGCTCTGAGCTGCACCTCCTCGCTGCACGTGAGCTCGAGACGGAACGAAGAGCCAATTTTGAGCGTGGTAATCTTTCTTTTTTGTCTTACAGATACTCTGTCTGAGAATGCCTAAGAAAGTCGGAAAGCGAGTTACTACCGATCAGATGCTCCGTATGCTCATGAAAGAAGTTACCGATCTGAAGAAGCAGATGGCGGCTAAAGACGGGGAAGGGGGACCGAAACGACCTTTGGCGGGAGCAGCTCCTGTAGGAAAAGGCAAGAGGCCCAGAAGGGGGGCATCTGGGGGGGACATCCCGGTTCCCGATACCCCACTCGAGGAGCCAACTCCGGTGCCGAGGGAGGGGAATCCGATTCCCGTGGTGGTCACTCCCGTGTCCGGAGAGGACATGCCGCCTGAGTTAGCAGCACAATTGGCAGCGTGGTTGGGGAAAGATAGCGAGGGCGCCACGGCTGACGACGCACGGGTGTTGATGAAGCAACTGCGTGAAACTAGGGAGGCGGCGAAGGCACCATCGCCAGTTACCCCGCTGTCTCCGGCGGTGGATAAAGCAACAGGAGCAGGTCCAGCGGCGGATGCAGCCTCTGGTTCAGGTAAGCGGCCATTGCCGATTGCGAGGGAGGAGTCTGCACCTTCACGAAGGGAAAAGTTGGGTCAGCATGTCCCTCTGGCAATTAAGGAAAAGATGTGGGCGGGCGAGTATGTAAACATTTTTTCGTTGCTTACCGACCATTATGAGATGGAGCATGTTAAGAGCCAAAAGGAGCTCATGCATCCGAGTGTTTGGCGCGCAAAGATGGCCGCCTTTAAGGTTGACGAAAACATTGGCACTTGGGGCAGGGCATGGGGAATCTTTACCTCCATCATGGGCGAACGTAGGCCCGAGTTGCTGACCGAATTGCCTATTTATCAGTCACGGATTATGGAATATTATGGATCATATGGGGGCAATCAGTGGTTCTGTTACGATAATATTTTTAGAAAAGCGAAAGAACACGACAAAAACTTGACTTGGGATTGTTACCACTCTGTTTCATGGTCAAAAATGGAGAGTACTGGTATGTTGAAGTTACCATTGGTAGGGAGTAGCGCGGGTGAATCCTCCCGCCAATATGCTGGGACACCCTTTCGATCAAGTACGGGTAATGACTAGCACTCGAAGCCGAACGGCAACGCAGGTAAAAGGGGGATTTGTTGGAACTTTAACAGGGGTAAATGTACGAGGCCCCAGGGGTCATGCAAGTTTAGACATGAATGTGGAGGGTGTGGGCAGCCATCCCATCCTGAGTCCATGTGCAGAGCCAAAACGGGTGATAACGGCGGTAGGGGAGGCGCCAAACAGGTCTGAAATAGTCCGAGGGGCGCCTTTACCTACTCCGATTGATACCATGGCAATGATTCCTTGGCTCAGCGACTACCCGGATCATGTTTCCGCTGGGGTGTTGCGGAACGGGTTTTCATATGGTTTCCGCATCCCAGTGGGGGATTTTCAGGGTGTAGCAAAATGTAAAAACCAACTGTCGGTCTTGCAACATACGACCGTGGTACAGGAGAAGATTGGGAAGGAGGTTACTCGAGGTCGAGTCGCCGGTCCATTTGATGAGCCACCATGTGCTAACTTTGTTTGTTCCCCTTTGGGGGTGGTCCCTAAGAAGGACCCGGGTGAGTTCCGACTGATACATAATTTATCAGCCCCACGTGGTTTTTCCCGTGAATGATGCGATAGACCCGGAAGTGTGTTCGGTGCGGTACGCATCTTTCGATGAGGCCGTCGCCATGTTGAATCGCCTAGGGCCCGGTGCGCTGATGGCAAAATCAGATATTGAGTCAGCGTTCCGGTTGCTCCCGGTACACCCAGACGATCAGCGTCTCCTTGGTTTCATGTTTCAGGGTCACTATTACATGGATAGATGTATGCCGATGGGATGCTCTATATCTTGTGCCTATTTTGAAAAGTTCAGTTGTTTTCTGCAATGGGTCTTCACAAAGAGGACGGGTTTTCAACATGTCATGCATTATCTCGATGACTTTTTGTTTCTGGGGGCGGCCGGGGATCCGGAATGTGGACAGGCTTTGAATGAATTTTGTGTCTTAATGAAGCATTTTGGTGTGCCACTGGCACCAGGTAAGACTGTGGGTCCCTCGACTTGCCTCGAGTTCCTGGGGATCGAGCTCGATTCAGAGGAAGGTTGTTTTCGATTACCAAGAGAAAAGGTGTTAAGATTCAGGGCTTCCCTGGAAACGTGTATTAGTGAGTCTAAAGTCAGATTGCATCAATTACAACAATTGGTGGGCCAGCTGAATTTTGCCCTGAGAGTAATGCCGATGGCCCGCCCCTTTTCCCGCTCGATCGCTCAAGCCATGGTCGGACTGAAGGAGGGTCATCATCGCACGAGGCTATCGGCAGAGGTTCGCCAGGACATGCGCATTTGGTTGGCATTTCTGGCGGAGTTCAATGGTCGAATTGTCTGGAATAAACCGGCGGTGTCCTCCGAAGAGCTGGGGCTGTGGACAGATTCGGCTGGGAGCATTGGTTTTGGTGCCATATTCGGCACACAATGGTCGGCTCAAAAATGGCCGTTATGGTGGCATGAGTGTGATCTGACAAGTAACATTGCCTTTCTTGAACTTTTTCCCATTCTGGTGGCCCTGAAAACTTGGCCTGAGGGATTCAGAGATCACTCTGTGGTGTTTTGGTCTGATAACATGACCGTGGTTGAGTGTATCAATAGCCAGGCAGCACGATGCAAATGGATTCTGAGATTGCTCAAAGAAATTGTGTTATTGTGTATGCAATTGAACGTGTTATTTAGGGCAAGACATGTACCGGGGGTAATGAATCAAGCGGCTGATTCGCTTTCTCTTTTTTCGTATGCAGGCCTTCTGGGGTTTTCTGCCCACAGCGGACCCGGTGGCGGCACCCTTTCCCGAAGTTCTCTGGTCTCTCGGTGCCCCGAACTACAGAACCTCGTGGGAGAGAGTTTAGCACCCAGGACAAGGAAGGCATATGAAGGGGCGTTCCGATCCTATTGGGCCTTTTTGGGGACTGCTAGGGGAGAGCTTTGGGGCCAGGAAGAGCTAGTAGTAAAATTTCTGCTGTCTTTACATCAGGCAGGCAAATCAGTGGCTACGGCCCAGAGGCATCGGGCCGCCATTTCCTTTATGGCAAGTGCTCATGGGATCCAGGACCCGACTGCGTCTTTTGTTGTGCAAAAAGCGCTACGTGGGTGGCAACGCCTTGAGGGTCGCAGAGTAGATGAAAGGCGCCCGATAGGTCTGGATAGGTTGGCTCTGTTGTTATCTGTACTTCCTGCAACGTGTTCATCCCAGTATGAATCAGTGTTATTCCGAGCCGCTTTTATGCCAGCATTCCATGGGGGACTGTGCCGAGAGCACGTTCAGGTCAAGGGGGAGACAATGACTGTCTCGTTTGTCAGGTCCAAGACCGATCAGGGTGCGATTGGGGACGGAATAATCATACAAAGGATTCTCGGGTCTTCCATGTGCCCTGTGATGTGCGTAGAGGAATATTTAACGCAAAGGGTGGCATCATGGGGGGGGACCTTGTTGAGACACGCTGACGCTACCCCACTGACGAGGTTTCAGTTTCAGCGGGTGCTTGCGATGTCGATTTCAGCCGCGGGCTTGAACCCCGGCGAGTTTGGGACCCATTCCTTTCGGATAGGGGCTGCTACGGAGGCTACAGCCAGGGGTCTGAATGTTGAACAAGTAAAACGTGTGGGGCGTTGGTCCTCAAACTGTTATAAGAGGTATGTGCGGTTGCACATGTTGTGAAGCTGTAATGATGTACTCACGCTTCTTGTTTTTGTTTGGTTTTCAGTTGCGCAAGCCTACGAGGCGGGGCGGACTGTGCAGTCGACCCGACACCGGGGGGCCAGCGGTCAGACATCACCGGCTGTGAAAAAGGAGGTGTGGGTCGTGGGCCACTCATACGTGAGGCGTGCCGGGGACGTATTCAAAGCAGGTGACATGATTCACGTGGCTGGGGAATACGGGTACAGTGTGTCCTTCTACGGAAAGGGCGGGCTCTGTATTGACCAGTTTCGATCATTTTTTGAGGGTCTGTTAGGGCGGACGAGGTCACCGCCGTCTGTAGTCATAGTACATCTTGGGGGCAATGATTTGGTGACCACTGGTAGACGACTTCTTCTTGAGGCGATGCTTTCCACGGTAAGTTGGTTGGCAAGAAGAGTTCCAGGGTGCACAATTGCATGGTCCCATATGATCCCACGGAAAGTGTGGCGGGGGGCTATTTCGGTTCCTGCTCTGAATCATTCAGTGAGGAAAATTAATAATAAAGTGAGTAGATTGTTCCATTCAAGTACACTGCATTCTATTTCGCATGGTTGTATTAAAGGGGACAGTATGTATTTGGGGGATGGTGTTCATTTATCCCGGATGGGGACCGAATTACTCATAGGAGACCTGATAGCTTGGCTAAAGACTTTATGACATGACCTTTAGGCAGGAGTGTTGTGGGGGGGTCCGGATAGCCGGTCAACTATCCGGCCTGTGGCGGTAAGGTCATGATCGGTGAGCAGTAATTGGAAGATCCCTATGGGTGGGCGTCACCCATTACGGATGGGAGCACTCGAGGGAGGTGGCCATTGGCCCCTCAACGGGGAGGCGGTCCCTTCTAAGGATGGGCCGCCGGAAGGAAAGGAAAGGCGGTCAAGGCCCCTTCCTGGGTAGGAGGGGCTACAGCCCCCTCCTGGGGAATTTCCCGGGGCCTGGACATCTGCGACGGCAGATGTGGTAAGTTGTGTGGGGTTTGGGAGGGGGTCTACGCTACCTTCTAGATACCTCACACGAGTCCTCGGACGACCTTTAAATGGCGTCGAGTTTATTGGGGCCCCCGTCAAGTCAAGGGAAATTGGTAAATGCACTTGAGGTACACCTCTGTGCGGTCGCCCCTCACAAGTGGGGGGGATATGTCTGGTTTAGGGATCTTGACACCGGTTACGACCTTGCCGTTGGCCCTTAAACGTTAGGATGTACAATTTCAAGTTAAACGTTTTGTAGGATGTTAGTTCGGCTAGGAGAACCTTTGTATTAGAGAATATGTTAAGGTTAGCCAAACATCGCAATGTGGAAATGAAATTGTACATTAATATGAAACTGTTATTTTAATGTTTTATTTTGTTTCATATTTTAATAAATACGGCCGGGAGGGTCACTCCCTCCCGTCTTCCAAAAGTTCAGAACCGTTTCCGGTTTCCCATTCTTGGGGATTGTGTTGAGAGGGGGTGGCGGGTATCTCAGCCATATGGAAAGGGGCGACCATTCGGTCCCCCCGAACGTATGGCGGAGTACCACGATCCCCCCGGGAAGCCATCTTGGGCGGGAGGCGAGTCTCGGCTGGTATGCCCGAAGCGGCGTAGCCGGGGCGCGCTTTTTCCCGCCCTGGAGTGGGCTGGCCTAGACACTGACGCGGCCGGCCACGCCCGTTAGGGCAGGCAGGGGCGGGTTTACGTCCGCCCTGAAGACGGATAAAAGGAGCAACAAGCCAAGAAAGCATCCTCTTGTTCCTGTGCTCTGAAGCTGCACCTCCTCGCTGCACGTGAGCTCGAGACGGAACGAAGAGCCAATTTTGACCCACCCACCAGCCCCTGAGGACAGCAAGTGGTTATGAATAAAGTTTGATGTGGTAACACTAATTTTTGCAGGTTGTGATGACTATCGTGATAACTTTGAATATGCAATAAAGAATGGTCAAATTGTAATTTGTTTTGCAAATAAAGTAATTATGCACTAGTGTTGATCAGTAATCATGCCTTTTAATAAGTTGTAATTATTACTGTCTTTTAGTAATTTAGTCATTTAGTAATTTAGTTAGAATTGTCGTTTTCATTTTGGTCGGGCGGTAAGGTCATGATCGGTGAGCAGTAATTGGAAGATCCCTATGGGTGGGCGTCACCCATTACGGATGGGAGCGCTCGAGGGAGGTGGCCATTGGCCCCTCAACGGGGAGGCGGTCCCTTCTAAGGATGGGCCGCCGGAAGGAAAGGAAAGGCGGTCAAGGCCCCTTCCTGGGTAGGAGGGGCTACAGCCCCCTCCTGGGGAATTTCCCGGGGCCTGGACATCTGCGACGGCAGATGTGGTAAGTTGTGTGGGGTTTGGGAGGGGGTCTACGCTACCTTCTAGATACCTCACACGAGTCCTCGGACAACCTTTAATTGGCGTCGAGTTTATTGGGGCCCCCGTCAAGTCAAGGGAAATTGGTAAATGCACTTGAGGTACACCTCTGTGCGGTCGCCCCTCACAAGTGGGGGGGATATGTCTGGTTTAGGGATCTTGACACCGGTTACGACCTTGCCGTTGGCCCTTAAACGTTAGGATGTACAATTTCAAGTTAAACGTTTTGTAGGATGTTAGTTCGGCTAGGAGAACCTTTGTATTAGAGAATATGTTAAGGTTAGCCAAACATCGCAATGTGGAAATGAAATTGTACATTAATATGAAACTGTTATTTTAATGTTTTATTTTGTTTCATATTTTAATAAATACGGCCGGGAGGGTCACTCCCTCCCGTCTTCCAAAAGTTCAGAACCGTTTCCGGTTTCCCATTCTTGGGGATTGTGTTGAGAGGGGGTGGCGGGTATCTCAGCCATATAGCAACAGGTATCTCTTAACATATTTCTGTCTGGACCAGGTGCAAGCTAATCTGAGGGGAACACGTGCGAGTATGTAAACATATTTTAATATCTTTACCATTGGGTGTTTTAATTACATTGTGTGAGTAATAGACTATGCCAAAATGGTGCAACATTGTGCATTGAAAACAGGAGTTTGAAAAATAGGTGTCTCTTTTCTATTGCAATGAATTGAGTGTGTATAATTAACATGGCACTTCCGGCAGTTCGGATGACACTGAGGAAGTCGTTACGTTGAAACACGTTTGTCTGCCCGAGTTTAACTTAAAATAAATTTTTGGATAACTCATACCTCGCGAGTGCCTATTTATTTAGGTAAAACGAGCTGCAAATCAGGAGCTAGCATATATATATATATACTAAGACAATGTGGCCATATTGGACTCCTAATCACGATCAGGCTGATTATTGCCCACTGGGGCGTGGAAGTAGTGGATGCCTTGGTATCTAGGACGATACCATGGTAACAGCCAGGGACATTGGAAATTTCTCCTAAGCAATTCAATTTGGGAGACAAATGAACTGCCGTCATATAATGAAATCATGACAACAACCAATGACGGCACAACTTACTTGACCGTGTATTATCACGTGTCACTGAACTTTATGGAGTCCTGTTCTTGGCACTCTATTTA